>NW_024412452.1:15550126-15694529 GCF_014898765.1 Herpailurus yagouaroundi
CCCCCTTAATAGATATTGTTTGAATTACGGCTTTCCTTTTAAATTGTGGCTGGCCATGTATGTTTTGGGATATGTTGTATGTATTGCATAAACACATAGACCATTTTCTGTTCAGATACTATACACTTTTATGTGCAGCACAGTTATCCACATATATATAATATCTCTCATGCAAATATACAAAAATTCATGAGGATGTTTTGCTCTCTTAAAATACTTTCAGATTGCTTGGATGATTTTCTTTACATGTTTTCAACTTACCTAACGGCAAACCTCACTTCATTCTACACTAGTCTAATTAATTTGACAGGACTGGAAACTTGTTCTTCCTGTTCACACTTATTATTCATCTTTTCAGAATGCCCTGTAGGGAGGATGAAGCACAATAAAGCAGTATTTACCAAATGCCTTAGTGCTAAATGCCCTTTTAAGCTGACTCGGCACATTGGTGGCATTGAGTAGGTCTGACTTTAGGGCAGCCTAACAAAAATGACATTTTCTAGAGTATCATCTATTTAAACAGGTCTTAAAGAAGGGAAATATGTCCGTTTTTCCCTGAAGTTTTACAGTGGGCTCTGGGGACTACAATTTATCCCTACTGTATCTGAAACTTTGCTAAAGAAATGACAGAGGTATCATATTTTGCAAGATAAGCCTTCAGTCTGCAGTGGCAAATGTAGAGATAATTTCAAGTTTTTTTTAAGAACTGCAGACATAACCTGAAACATACCAAGCATTTTGAGAGGGAGTGGGTTGAAATGCAGAATCGATAGATGCAACCAGGGAGAAGGGCTTTTCCTTTTAGGCTAACTTTGAAATTTTCCTCAGAGAGCAAACTTTTGATAGGGGGCAAAGATTCTTACAAGGTTGGTACAGGTGGATAATTAAAAAAATAAGAGTGAATTTATCTGCATACATTATTTAAATACCTAAAGCATTTCTCTGCTTTAATGATAAATTACGATCAGTAAAATCTGTTGGCTGCCTTCAAGCTAACTAATGGATCACTAATCAGCAACAGTCGAATCATCCTAACTAAGGTGGAATAAATATCTCCAAGGAAGCTGCAGTTAATTTTTTCGGTCTAAACCTGTACAGATGCTGACATATACGTACCTATATTCTTGTACTACATATGTGTGTGTGGATATGTGCATACATGTGTTTGTATGCACACATTAAAAACCTTTGACACCTTCTTGTTCACCCACCACTGCTCTATTCTTCTTGGTATGTTATATAAGAAAGATTGTTCCTGCCACTAATTAATCCTTAAAGAGATTGGCTGATACATCTCATTGTTACCAATACATTTTTAATTGTTCATTTTACTCCAGCACCATTTGAACACAAGTCAATTTGCAGTTTCATTAGAGGACAGAAAAGGCCTGGGGTCTATCCTTAGTTTCAAAAAAGAAAAGGATAAAAAGCAGGCAGAATTTCAGAAAGAATGTTAATCCTCGAATTAATCAAGCAAGAATTAATGTGTGCTGCTACTTGAGTGCCTAAGTCTTCTTGCCAAGAAGTGCACTTTGTCATACCTACCCCTCCGGAGAAACCTCTTTACAAGCTTTGTGGCCAAATACCCTGGCAACTAATGACGAGCTTTGAAGCAACATTCACAGACCATTTGCTTTGATGACATTTGGAGGCTTTTCTCCCCTCATTCCCATTCTATTGTTAAGTAGAGTACACATGCCACACAGCCTTTGAAAACTAATCAATACAGTAAGATTTGTCAGGTTGCAGCTGACTAGTATTACATCTTAAAACTCTTTCCTTAGCTGACTTGTTGTACACATTTTTAAGTTAAACCTTATGAAGGGGGTTGGGTAGATTAGCCTTACCATATTCACAGGCACACTAGTATGACATGGCTCTTTCTTCCATATTTTAACATCAAAAGCTCATAATCTGTGTAAGTTAACCTTCCATAAAACTAAAATTATATGGTCATCATACATAATCTGATGATTGATTACAGCTGTCAGAAAGGTCACAAATTGTAAATGTTTACTACAGTTGCACCATGAAAATTACTACATACTTTAAAAAAATCCATCTAGAGAAAATAGACAGCTTACATTCATAGGTTGCAGAACTGAAGCATATATGTTTTCTTTGTGACTTTTAGCTCTCTTAAAATCAATGTTAAAACCCTTAGGTCTGATTTTTCATTTCAATGTCTTTGTGTAATGTGCCTCAACCATACCTCATCTAATTTAATAAGATGCAAGCTAAGGAAGTACTTAAGTTACTTATCAAGGGTTTCAGATGACACATTATTATTGTATTCAAAAGTCAATATTTGCTAATCATGTTAGTACAGGAACTGTTCCAGGCCTACAATTCTTAAATTGCAGAGATATTTAAGATTAATTAAACCTATCTCCCCTGGTCCTCTCTCTTCACCTCTGTGGAAGGAGTAAATCAATGACATCCTATGTAAGCCCAGAGAGCCAGAGCTTCAAGCCTGAAAGCCACTAACATCCTTAAGCCTCTGTTTGCATCGGCTCCCCAGAGTTGAGCTTTGCCATTTCTCCACGGTTTAAGGAACGTTTGCGTGTTTTGAGAGCAAAGTTCACCAGTTTGCTTGATGTAATTAAAGAGGTATGACCGTTCCTGAACATACAACCTGGACTCCGGTATTTTTTTAAGTCAGGAGAATGCTGAAATGATCATCTGGTCTGACTTCTTTTTTCTTTTTATATGAAACTTTGTGGATAAATTCGCAGCAGACAAACTTGAAAGGGCACTTGCGGTTTCCGAAGCCAGGCACAATGAGAACCTGTGCCTGGGTCCACATCCCTGAAGGGGTTACACTCAAATGACACGATTGCAGTGAACCCCTGACCTCTTGCTTATACCCTTGAGCGGAGACAGCCAGTTGTTCAAAGGTCAAGGCTCCTTTACTTTTAGACAGTAGACTCGTTACACAAGAACCATTTCTAATCTAATGTTACGTACAGAGCCCAGGACCTGGCTGAGATTAAGTGATAAATAAAACTTTGAAGTCTTATTAACGTGTATTGACTAGTAGAAAACTGCCAAACATAGTACTTCAGTGATGACTACATTAGCTGCTAGTTCAGTTCCCTAAGGAGAGACTAGTGCATTAGCCCAGTGTGCCACCCAGCATATATTTACAGGTAGTTCGTGAAAACAGTAATGCTATGCACACTGAATATCTGGAACATGAATCAATGGAGACCAGCTAATTAGGTTATAAATGCATTGGTTTTATTTTTAACGTGTCCTCAAATAGAGTCTGCGAGTAAGCATTCTGAAATGGGGCTCTTAAACTGAGAGAAGCGACAATCAGATTATTCTCTGCCACTCTCCAATCAATCCAGAAGAGGCAGGTAAAATACTCTGATGCATATTCTATATAATCAGAATGACACATCCTATTAATATTCCAATTACTGTTGAACTATTAGCAATGCCTGAGTCTGGTGTCTTAGAGCCTCATAGCAGTAATCCGGGAACTTCGTGTCATCTTTTGTATTCATTCAATTTAAAATGAGACAATTTTCCCTTTAAAGCACTTTTATTAAACATTATTTTATGCATGGATTTAACATCCTAATTGATTTAGGTGGACTCTCAGAATGAGATGCTAACTCCTTTTGTTCTTTTCTTTGCTGAAAGAGGTCAGCAGCTGTGATCTTATTTATAAATTTAAATGCCAAATTTTAGCACAGTGAGTTATTATTAAAATAATAGTTATTCGTGTTCATAAAAAATCTCTATTCACACTGTAAAAACCAGGAATCCGATAATTTAATAAACTGGTCTAGAGTAAGAATGGGCCAGAATTGTCACTCAGAACACATAAAAATCATAAAATCGTACACATGAAAGTGACTTTGGAAAAAGCACTGAGATGTTTCCACTCTTCTAAATATTGCCTCAACCTAAAATTTGCTTCTTTTTTTTGAAACTCCTATAGGAATATATTCAGTACCACAGAAAAAATACAGTTCTATAAGCGAAATATAGAACTACTAGTTGAAAAAGTCAAACTTGCCAGCATTTCGTCCATGTTTTAGGTTGTTTGCTTTATCTTAAATTGATTTTGGTTAAATGAGTTTGTGTGATGGTACAGCGTAGATCAACCTGTGCTTTCTTACATTATGTAGCTGCTACTGGCCGTGAATATCATGAATGTGGCACACAATGCTGATGCCTTGGCACAGCTTGAGAGGAGTGGATATAGAAAAAGGTGGATGCTGGGGCACCTGGCTGGCTCACTTGGTTAAGCGTTGGATTTTGGCTCAGGTCATGATCTCATGGTTTGTGGGTTTGAGCCCCGCATTGGGCTCTGTGCTGACAGCTCAGAGCCTGGAACCTGCATTGGATTCTGTGTGTGTGTCTCTCTCTCTCTCTGCACGTCCCCCCACTCGTGCTCTGTCTCTGTCTCTCAAAAAGAAATAAACTTAAAAAAAAAGAAAGAAAAAGATTGATGGATATGAGAAATGTTTTGGGGTAAAGTCTAAAAGATGAAAGGTTGAAGTTGGGATATGAGTAAAATGGAGGAATCAAGGAGGATCAAGGAGGAATCAAGGCTTATGGCTTGAGAAATTGAGTAGATAGTTATTTCCAAAGATGGAAAATACTGGGGAGAAGAGGTTGAGTTGGGGTCTGCTGGTGCAATAAAGACTTCTCTTTGGACATGGTAAGTTAGAGATGCCCACGTGGAGATATCAAGGGTGCAGTTGGATATTTAAATCTGAAGCTCAGAAGTAAGGTATTGACTAAAGATGTCAACTTAAGCATTGTCAGCATACATATGGCATTAAAAGCTATGAAAATGGATGAGCTAACTCAAGGCCTAAGTATAGAGAGAAAAGAGGGACTGAACTCTGAAGAATCAGCATTTAAAACCCAGGCAGGGGGCGCCTGGGTGGCGCAGTCGGTTAAGCGTCCGACTTCAGCCAGGTCACGATCTCGCGGTCCGTGAGTTCGAGCCCCGCGTCAGGCTCTGGGCTGATGGCTCGGAGCCTGGAGCCTGTTTCCGATTCTGTGTCTCCCTCTCTCTCTGCCCCTCCCCCATTCATGCTCTGTCTCTCTCTGTCCCAAAAATAAATAAACGTTGAAAAAAAAAAAAATTAAAAAAAAAACAAAAAAAAAACCCAGGCAGTACATAGCCTCTGTGTCAGGGCCAGAGATCACGCTCCAGAAGACTTGATCAGATGACCCAAGATGAGATTTGAAAGGCATTCCTTTCCTCATACCCTAAAGAACTGTACCAAATTGAGATACATGCTTGTGAAGGATCATTTTATTGTTCTTATTTTTATTTTTATTTTTTTTATTAAAACTTCAATACAGAGCACACCACAGCCGTTCTGGAGCTTGGGACTCTAAAATGGCAGAGCAGCTTTCTCCGGGAAAGACGACAGACCAGGTGTGTACCTTCCTCTTCAAAAAGCCTGGTAGACAAAAAGGGGCTGCAGGCTGCAGAAAGCGCCCCGTCTGCAACCGGGAGTCTGGAGACGGCAGCAGCAGCAGCAGCAGCAGTGACGAAGGCAGCACAGTGGTTCGCCCAGAAAACAAGCGGGTGATCCACAATCCGATGATACAGAAGACCCATGGTGGTGGTAAACAGAGGGTGGCTGCTCTGTTGAGCAGCAAGGAGGAGGGGACCGAGCCCCAGAGCCTTGGCATGGTGTACAAGTCCACCCGCTCAGCAAAGCCTGTGGGACCAGAGGACATGGGGGCGACTGCAGTCTACGAGCTAGACACAGAGAAGGAGCGTGACGCACAAGCCATCTTTGAGCGCAGCCAGAAGATCCAGGAAAAGCTAAGGGGCAAGGAAGATGACAAGATCTATCGGGGGATCAATAATTATAAGAAATACATGAAGCCCAAGGATACGTCTATGGGCAGTGCTTCCTCCGGGATGGTGAGGAAGGGCCCCATCCGAGCTCCCGAGCATCTTCGTGCCACTGTGCGCTGGGATTACCAGCCCGACATTTGTAAGGACTACAAGGAGACTGGCTTTTGTGGCTTTGGAGACAGCTGCAAGTTCCTCCATGACCGTTCAGATTACAAGCATGGGTGGCAGATCGAACGTGAGCTTGATGAGGGTCGCTATGGTGTCTATGAGGGTGAAAACTATGAAGTGGCAAGCGATGAGGAGGAGATACCATTCAAGTGTTTCATTTGTCGCCAGACCTTCCAGAATCCAGTTGTCACCAAGTGCAGGCATTATTTCTGCGAGAGCTGTGCACTGCAGCATTTCCGCACCACCCCTCGCTGCTATGTCTGTGACCAGCAGACCAACGGTGTCTTCAATCCAGCGAAAGAATTAATTGCTAAGTTGGAGAAGCATCGACCTGCAGAAGAGGGTGGTGCTTCCAACTTCCCAGAAGATCTAGATGAGAGTCGAATCTCCATTACTTAGTTTTCCCATTATTCTCATACCTCAAAATAAATATTTTGTGCTAAGCAACTGATTTGAAAATGAGTACAGTAAGAGGGTAGGAAAAAAAAGAGGCCGAGGGACATGCTAACCATACTCTTGAATCAGAACCTTTGCAGTTGCTGTTCCCTGTGTTTCTGGGACACTTCACCCTCAGAATTCTATATGACTCACTCCCTCACATTCTCCTGGTATCCATGCAAATGTCATCCATTTAAGTGAGGACCTCACTGACTGCCTTATTTAAAATAGCAACACCAATCCTGTCCCTATCACTGTCTATCCTCCTTCCTCTGTTTTTTCTTCATAGAATTTATCACTGTCTGGTATATATTTACTTGTTATTTGCTTGTTTCTCTCTTTTCTCACTAGAACATAAGCCCTATAAAGAATTTTGTGTCACTGCTGTGTTTCACTGCCCCGTTTCACTGCTGTGATCACAAAATATCTCCCACCCCAACCCTGCAAATACTTGACACACAGTAGGTTCTCAATGTATTTTTTAAATGAACGAATGAAAGAACAAACCAGAAAAAAGAGATAAAAGGGAACAGCTAACGAAGTAGGAGGAAAACCTGGAGGTATCTCAGAGGCTAAAACAAAAAAAAGGTTTGGAAATGGAATATGGTCTAATATGTTAAATGCTGCAGAAGGGTCCAGGAAGATGATAAAGCAACAAATGCATTACATTTGGCATTATGAGAGTAACTGATGTTGACAAGAGCAGTTTCGGTATAGTGGTTAGGACAGGAGTCAGAATTATTAAGGGTGAGGCGATACTAGGAGATAAGGAAGTGGAAATAGAGGCAGTAGGTAACGAATTTGAGAAGCTGCTGTGAAGAAAAGTACGGGTATAAGGCAGTTCATAAAGAGGAATATGAGATGAAGGAAGGGTGTATTATTTGCTCTGGATTTTTAGTGGGGTATTGATTATCTCCTGCCACAATATTGCTGGTTAACAAACAACCATAAAACCTTAGTGGCATTCGATAATACACAATTTTTATTTCCCTGGCGTGGTTAGCTAGGTGGCTTTGCTTTACGTCTGGAATTTGGCTCATGTAGGCTGGCTTCAGCTGGGATTACTTAAGTATGTTCCACGTGTCTCTCATCCTCCACCAGCCTAGTCCAGGCATGTTCTCCTCGTGACACTGAGCCACAGTACCTAAGTGGAAATGGGCAAGTTCTCTTGCCAGTTCAGAACCAGGACACTGTCACTTTGTCTTCATTCTCCTGGCTAAAGCAAGCAAGAGGCCAGCTAGATTCAAAGGAGAAGTAGTCCAGTTACTATTGCTCTGATGCAAACTGCCCTAAAACTTAGCAATGAAAAATAACCATTTTATTATCCTTAACAATGTCTTTGGGTCAGGAACTCAGGGCACAGTAGGGTTGGCTTTCCTCTGCCCCATGATGTCTGAAACCTCAGTTGGTGAGATTCAAAGACTAGGGACTGGAATCATCTGGAGGCATCTTTACTTGTGTTTGATAGTGATACTGGTTGTCAACTAGGACTACAGCTGGAGCTCTTGGCTGGAACACTAGCATGTGTCTTCTCCATGTGGGTTAGACTTTCTCACACCAGAACAGAATTAATTGCTTCTTTCATGGCAGCTCAGAACTCTGAAGGCTGGTAACCCAGTGTGTAAAGCATGAAGCAGGTCTTCTTTTATTACCTGGTCTCAGAAGTCAAGCAGTGTCCCTTCTGATGCATTCTGCTGGCCACAAACCAATTCTCAAGCCTTCTCCAGATTTAAGGAGAGGAGGATTATACTCTACCACTTAATGGAGGGGTGGTAAATTTAGGAAATGGATGCAGGCACATTTATGAGTGGGAGGGGGAAGAAGAAAGATGCAGTAGTTTACTTTCTAAGATTAGTTGTACTTCATTCAGTGTTGCTTGACCCTGTGTATTCATTCTACCTGAGAGCAGCCAACACAGACCAGAAGGTTCTTCACCCTACACGGAAAGAAAATGTATTTTTAACCTGAGACTGGAGCTCCCAGGATAAAGAGTTTATCCAAATTGACTCCACCTACTCGATTTTGAAGTTAAGTCCCTGAAGATTCCTGGGCATGGCTGCTGAAAAAGCTGCTTTGCATTTAAAAGTCTCAACGGAGGGGCGCCTGGGTGGCGCAGTCGGTTAAGCGTCCGACTTCAGCCAGGTCACGATCTTGCGGTCCGGGAGTTCGAGCCCCGCGTCGGACTCTGGGCTGATGGCTCAGAGCCTGGAGCCTGTTTCCGATTCTGTGTCTCCCTCTCTCTCTGCCCCCGCCCCCCGTTCATGCTCTATCTCTCTCTGTCCCAAAAATAAAATAAAAACGTTGAAAAAAAAAATTTAAAAAAATAAATAAATAAATAAAAGTCTCAACGGAGAGTATAAAAAGCAAGTGTCAGCAGTCATGTATTATAGGAGTTGGTTCTCAGTGTTTGACTCAGTGATGCCCAGGGCCTTCTCCTGAGACATTTCTAGGGTGGCTTTGGTGTCCAGAAACTTCAGTACAGCAACACTTTACAGACCATGCTGATTGCAGATTAATTTTGCGAAAACCTAGAAGATATTTCAGATCTTTGAGTTATTTGAGTATTCAATTTAATTTTAGCCACAGATGTTTATATAGGATTTCTCTTATTATTTCATTTGATATATTTAATTGTAATGTGCCATTATTTCAAATCACATTTTGGATATGTTAAACCTAAACATGGGGGAAATAAATGAAACTTTTAAAAGTAGATTCTGCTTTTCCCTGTGGGTTTTCTGGGCTAAAGCATTGAAAATAAGCTGACATCTGTTGTAAATTTATGCTATATACTTCTGGTCTCTAAAACCATATACAACTTTATACAATACAATAAATGCAATGCAATGAAATATATATACAGTAGTTCCCCCCCACACTTATCTATAGGGGATACATTCCAAGACCCCCAGTGGATGCCTGAAACCACAGATTATACCAAAGCCCACATATACTATGTATTTTACTGTACATAAATACCTATGATAACATTTAAAAGAGTTTCAAATCTTTGGTGTTACATATTGGATGTAAATGAAAAACCAGATGCAAAATCATTGACAAAATATACTGTTTGAAGAAGGTGAGATCTTTCTCGTGAGTAGGAAGAGGAGTGTTTGAATAAATATCATCAATATTTATAAAGCATTTTGTAGTTTAAAAAAAGTTTTTGAATGGTTTTCTGAATAGCCTTCTGTTGTGTGTAAGGTAGGCATTATTGTTTTATATTCATTTTATAGATGTGGAAACAGGATCAGAATATTTAAATGGTTTTGTTTCACAAAGTAAGGAAATGGCAGAGCTATAATTTGAACCCTGTTTTATTGCATCTCACTGAATGGATTATGTGTGTTTATAAAGATACACCTAAATTTATACATGTTTCTATACGTGTGTCAATAACATAGGTCAATATTGTGTAATCCATTATCACATATCTAATTGTGTGTATGTCTATAGAAATGAATATACTAATAATTATTTAGATCTTAAGCGCAATCACTCACATATTTTAATAGATACAAATGTATACTTATTCATACATTTTTCCATCTACCTATCAAACTTCTGTTTGATATCTGAAAATGTGTTTGCATTTGGTACACATTTTGATAAAGAAGTATTTAAAAGAGGGGCGCCTGGGTGGCTCAGTTGGTCGGGTGGCCGACTACAGCTCGGATCATGATTTCACGGTCTGTGAGTTCGAGCCCCACATTGGGCTCTGTGCTGACAGCTCAGAGCCTGGAGCCTGCTTCCGATTCTGTCTCCCTCTCTCTCTGCCCTTCCCCTGCTTGCTCTCTGTGTCTCTCTGTCTCTCTCTCTCTCTCTCAAAAATAAACATTAAGTATTTAAAGAATACAGCTAATAAAGATGCCTTTACATTTTGAAAGTCAAACTAACAGAGCCTTAGTATTTAAAGTTGGCATTTTACCCACTCCTTTTCAGAGCTAAAGGGATTCAATAGTTAAAAATTCTATGAACATTTATGAGGAGGAGCCAAAACAGAGAAAACAGTGTTTACATATAATCCATCCTTGATGTGAACAAAACTTTTGATAAAATTGTAACATAGAAGACTCATCCATAAATTCAAGGGCAAAGAACTTAAGAAAAAACCCAAATGGGCAGGTGTTTACCAGATGCCATGTGGTGTAAGTGCAAAAGAGCTGATAAATGTGGGTGAAGCAGAGTAGGTCTCCTGGATTAGCTACCTTCTAAATATGGATCCAGGAGAAGGAAATGGCAAAGAGGAAAGAAAGTCAAAAACACCAAACCACAAGAGCTCAGGCCTAAATGCACAAAAGGCAAAAGGCGAGGTTCTGAGGAGTAAAGTTAAAAAAGGACTTATGGCAATTCATGAATGTCTCAAACCCATGACCAAGTTTAATGTACCTTTGTCTTGCCACACCTCCAGGATTCTAAGAAGCTATTCGTTGTAAGACGAAGAATTCAGTAACCGTCCTTTTGGAGAAAAACACTATATTAAATTGCATGATGAATCTAGGACATAGTCCGGTTGCAGAAATGTGAAAAAACGTGTGTTGGGCAGCTGGTACAAATTTAAATCAAGGAAATAAATGTTTGACTTGAACCACTTTGATTAAGAGAAAGATGTATTTAGTGAATAGTACTCAAACGATAACAAGGTTTAACAGAGAGCAGAGTCTCAGTGAGGTACAATTAAACAAATAGTTAAATAATCTAACATACAAGTGTTTAAACAAGAAATCACAGACTGCCTTGATCACCACTCAGTGCACAGTGCGTGAGTCAGAAGAAATTATTTCAGCACCATTGAAGGGAAGAGCCATGTTGTGCTCAATTCTGGTTGACTTATTGCAAATAAGGGTATCAGAGAAAATGAGAAGTTTATGGCAGGAGGTAGATAAAGTTATTCAGTGACTCAAGGAAATTAATTATAGAGGAAAAGCTCAAAAACTAGGTGCGTCTGTGATGACCTCATTGAGGGAAGCAAAATGACAGGTGTTGCAAAGGCGGATTCCCTGAAGGGATCTACATTTATAACAACCAAAAAGGGAAGTCTGAAATCCCCACGAGAGGTAAGCATGAGCAAAATTTAATTGATATCTCTCATCCACCCTTTGCTATTAGGTAACATTGGAAAGAAAGAGTTCTGAGAAGTGATTAACATGAATGCAAACAATCCAAATATGGACCTGATTAAGAATTCAGAGGGAGAAAAATAAACTCATATGAAGACACATCTTTTACAATTTTACTTTATCTGGAATTTTTCTGACCCCGAATGAACAGTTAAGGAGAAAAAAATGTACCCCTATCTTGTCTGGAACTGGTATGTGAATTCAAGTTCTCAGTTTTAATATCAGGCAAAGCTTTTTCCTTTGTTTATTCTTGTTAAAATATTACACAAAATGAAACCTAAGTCGTTTGTAATAACTACTGTTCAGATGCCACATTTCAGTTATTACGCCGTGTCCTTATGACTCAGAAACCTTTGAGACTAGACCTGTGTGAGATCCTCAGGTTCTGCTCCTCCTCTCACTTATGTTTGCATCTGATCACAGTGATTTAAGCATTTAGTGAAGGAGAACAGAAGGAAAAAAAGTGCTCACATTGTTTATACACAGAATACAGATTAATAGTAAAGTAAAAGTTCATTTGGCATAAAATGTTGATCAGGATGTCTCAGAATATTTCTATACTAGCCTTGCATTCAAGAAGCATATTTGGATTCCATTAAAAAGAACCCTGACACATTAAAAAAAATTCTCAACATCATTCACTCATCATCAGGGAAATACAAACCAAAACCACAATGAGATACCACCTCACACCTGTCAGAATGGGTAACATTAACAACTAAGGCAACAACAGATGTTGGCGAGGATGTGGATCAAAAGGATCTCTTGCACTGCTGGTGGGAGTGCAAACTGGTGCAGCTACTCTAGAAAACAGTATGGAGGTTCCTCAAAAAAGTAGAACTACCCTATGACCCAGGAATTGCACTATTAGGTGTTTATCCAAGGGATACAGGAATGCTATTTCGAAGGGACACATGCACCCCAATGTTTATAGCAGCACTATCAACAATAGCCAAAAGTATGGAAAGAGTCCAAATGTCCATCGATGGATGAATGGATAAAGAAGATGTGGTATATATATACAGTGGAGTATTACTTAGTAATCAAAAAGAATGAAATCTTGCCATTTGCAAGTATGTGAATGGAACTAGAGGGTGTTATGCTAAGCGAAATTAGAGAAAGACAAATATATGACTTCACTCATATGAGGACTTCAAGATACAAAACAGATGAACATAAGGAAAGGGAAGCAAAAATAAAAACAGGGAGAGGGACCAAACATAAGAGACTTTTACACATGGAGCACAGAGAGTTGCTGGAGGGGTTGTGGGAGGAGGGCTGGGCTAAATGGGTAAGGGGCATTAAGGAATCTACTTCTGAAATCATTGTTGCACTATATGCTAACTAACTTGGATATAAATTTTAAAAAAATTAAAGAGAAAGGAAACAATAGCAAAAAACAACAACAAAGAACCCTCTAGAAGGCCTAGAATCTGCCTAGGAAATAACTAACAAAACATGAATGCCCTTAAACCTCACCGTTCTGTAATTGCAAGTAAGGTCATATTAACAGTAATGACTTAGGGCACCTGGGTGGCTCAGTCAGTTGAGCATCCAACTTCAGCTCAGGTCATGATCTCACAATTGGTGAGTTCAAGGCCCACGTCAGGCTCTGTGCTGACAACTCAGAGCCTGGACCTGCTTCGGATTCTGTGTCTCCCTCTCTCTCTGCCTGTCCCCTGATCACACTCTGTCTCTCAAAAATAAATACTAAAAACAAAAGAAAACAAAAACCCAGTAATGACCAATATTCCTGGAGTTAGAAAGGCTTTTTTTAGAATAATATTATATCCAGAAACATTAATGAGAGGAGTGCATCTTCTGTTTCCTAAAAATTTTAAACTCTGTATAACTGAAGGCAGTATTAACAGAGTTGAGAGAAAAAAAATGACAAAATAATAGGTTTAAGCCTACATAAAAAGTTATCTGAATATAAAAAAGCTACTACCTTAAAATACGAATGCTCTTGAAAATCTAAAAGATGATCGATAATTACAGAAAATGGACAAGTAATAGATATAAAACATGTTCCACTACTAATCAAAGCAATGTAAAATGAAATTACAAAATAATATGTTTCGCCTCTCATAAAATGAATTGTTAGTAATCTGAGCTGAGCAGGGTATAGGGGGAATGACAAACCCTCTTAGATGAGAAATGAGATTTTAAATTGGAACATTTTTAGAGGGTGATTTAATAAGATAAATAAAAAATTTAAATGCAAAAATTTTGCCTCAGCAATTCCACTTCTTGGAACATATTCCAATGAAACAATTGGACAAGTACACAAAATTTGTGTGCACATATGTAGAGATTTTATAATAAGGAAATAATATAGATAGATTGAAAATAACCCTGCGAGTTGATGGGGTATGGGAGGGAGGGAAGGGTGGGTGATGGGTATTGAAGAGGGCATTTTTTGGGATGAGCACTGGGTATTGTATGGAAACCAATTTGATAATAAATTTCATAAAAAAATAAATAAAATAACCCTAATGTTTATTGGTCAAATTTGGCTAAATAAAGAATAATAGAGTTATAAAATGGAATACGGTAGAGCCTTCAAAAGGATCAAGTGATTATTATGTAGAGTTTTTCCTGAATGCAAGCACGGTCACACACTAGGAAATCAAGCATAATAACTTTCTATAATAATATATGAGAAGATCATATATCTATAAATGTTTGTTATAGATCGAATAAAGTCCCTCCCCAAAGGAAATTCAGGCAATGTGACCATGGAGGCAGGGATTAGAATGACCTAGCCAAAAGCCAAAGAATGCCAGTAGCTACCAGAAGCTAGACCAGGCAAGGAATGATGCTTCCCCAGAGACTCCAAAGGAACATAGGCCTGCAGACATCTTGATTTTAGTCCAGTGGAACTGCTTTTGGACTTCTGGCCTCTAGAACTGTGACAGAATAAATTTCTGTTGTTTTCAGCAAGTTTCTGGTAATTTGTTACAGCAGGCACTGGAAACTAATACAGATTTGGTGCTGAGAAGGAGATGCTACCGTAACACATACACAAAAATGTGAAAATGGCTTTGGAATTGAACAGTGGGTCGTGGCTGGCAGAATTTTGAAGTCCATGATAGAAAAAGCCTAGATTTCCTTAAAAGGACTGTTGGTAGAAAAGGGAATCTTCAAGATGTTGCTGGTGAGGGCTAAGAAGGAGAGCATGACGGAGAAAGCCTGTATTGTCTTACAAGATACATACACTGCCATACACAAGATGTCGGTAGAAAAATGCATGCTGAAGCTGCTGGGAAGGCTCAGAAGGAAATGAGGAACAGTATTTTCAAAACTTGAGAAAAGGAGATCCTTGTTATGTAGTGGCAGAAAATCTAGCTGAATTGTATTCTGCCAGGTTATATGGAAAGCAGAATTTGTAAGTGATGACCTGTGGTTATTTAGCTGAGGAGATTTCTAAGCAAAATGTTCAAAGTCCAGGCTGGTTTCTTCTTGTTGTTTACGATACAATGGGAAAAGAAAGAGACAAATTAAGGGAAGAATTATTAAGTAAAAGAAAACCAGGACTTGATTTTGTAATTTCTCAGTCTATCCAGACAAAATTAGGAGATTCACTGTTAGAAGTATGTGTTCTGGCAAGATGGCTGAGAGTATAGCTGGCTGGACAAAATTTGCAGGAGAGATGAGGCATGTGTGACTCATGGATACCCTGAACAGTCTCAGTAGAAGTGAGGAATAGAGGGAGAGATCTTTGGACGACCATAATGTCTAATGGTGTGAATCTCATGATATATATGCAGACTCACAAAGTGTTTGAAAATGTTATTCCAACACTGCCAGCTGTTATGCAGGCATTGCCAACATGGACCAAAAGGCACAGGGAAAGGATGAAATGAAGTAAGGCTTTTGGGCCCCCCAAATTCTACAGGCAAGAAACAGAATGATAAAACTACTCAGTTGCAAAAATATTACCACCCTTCAAAAAAAAAAAAAAAATGACTCTGAAGGCAGAACCTTGGGCTCAGAGGGTGAAACCATGGAAATGTATACAGTTTTATCTTTATGTGTTTTTACATAAATAGTATCTGATCTTACTCTGTTTCTTTTTTGTATTCAACACTATGATTTTAAAATTTAACCACATTGCTATGTACATATCTAATCTGTTGCTCCCATCTCTGAGTCCTTCCAGGGGATATTCTTGTATATGTCCCTTATAATAGATTCGTTCTCTATGGTAGCACAAGGTAGGATTATAATTCCTGATCCCTTGTTGTCAGGTGGACCATGTGCCTAGTTCTAACCAATGAATTGTATGAAGAGTGACATGTGTCATTTCTGGGTTAGAGAATTTAATCACCCATTCAGGACTTCCTAAGACCTGCTTCTCCCTGTGGCTCAGGGATGAGTAATGTTCAAAAAAGGCTGCTTTATCAGTATGGGCCCCAAAGAGACTAGCTGAGTAAGGAAGCCCCTGCCAATGCGTGCTGGACACATAGTGTGAACAAAAATGAACTTGTGTTTATTCAAACCACAGAGATTTGGGGATTCTTTGTTTCACAACACAACTGAGTTTATCCTGACAGCTGTATCTTCTAAGACACTCTGTGAGAATCTATCTGGGGTATATACCCTGGAGCAGAATTGGTATGTGTATACCTAAGTTGGCTAAGTACTGACAGCTCTCCAAGATGGCTACCCCAGTCTACACTCCCTACATGCCCCATCCCTGCCAACATTTCACATTTTCCAGCTTCTAATTTTTGTGACACTAATTGGCATAAATGGATATCTCATTATTTCTTTATTTGCATTTCTCTGATAAAAATTAATTTAAGGAGTTATTAGCCTTTGGGAATTTGTTGTCTATACATTTTTTTTGTTGTTGTTCATATGCCTTGTCCATTTTTCTATCATAGTTGCACAATTGTGTTTCCGTTGTTGATTTTTAGGATTTCCTTTTATAAATAATAATCAAAGGATATTAGAATAGTCAAGGTCAGTTAGATATTAAAAATATCTTCTCCATTTGTCTACTTACTCTTTCCATCATGACCTGAACTGACCAAAATTCTTCTTAATTCTGATGTGATCAAAGCACTAATTTTTAGCACTTTGAAATTTTGTTGAAGGGGCACCTGGGTGGCTCAGTCGGTTGAGCATCCGACTTCGGCTCAGGTCATGATCTTGCAGTCTGTGAGTTCAAGCACCGTGTCGGGCTCTCTGCTGGCAACTCAGAGCCTGGAGCCTGTTTCAGATTCTGTGTCTCCCTCTCTCTCTGCCCCTCCCCTGCTCATGCTCCATGTCTCTCTGTCAAAAATAAATAAACATTAAAAAAAATTAAAAAATATTTTTTGTTGAAGAAATCCTTTCCCACTGTTAGATTACAAGCATGTTTATTAATTTTTTTTTAATGTTTACTTATTTTTAAGAGAGAAACAGAGTGTGAGTGGGAGAGGGACAGAGAGAGAGGGAGACACAGAATCTGAAGCAGGCTCCAGGCTCTGAGCTGTCAGCACAGAGCCCAATGTGGGGCTCAAACCCATGAATTGTGAGATCATGACCTGAGCCGAAGTCATGCTCAACAAACTGAGTCACCCAAGCACCCCTACAAGCATATCTTTATATACCCTATTCTGAAGGCTAGAATGCTAAAATGTTGAAATGTTAAATGTTTGAATGATATAATTTCTGGTAGCCTTGTTTTTCTTTTCGGTATTTATTGAGCACTCACTATGTTCCAAGTATGGTGCAAAGTATTTATTTAATTCTTGTAGCATTGCTTTGAGGAAGGTACCATTAGAAAACCTGTTTTATAGAGAAGCAAATTGAGCCTCAGAGAGGCCATGTGAATTCCCCAAGGTCATATAGCTAATAAGTGACAGAATTTGTATTGTAATCAGGTGGTCTTATTTTAGAATGTCCTTGTTCATGGGCATAGGATAGTATGAGTTCAAGGTTCAACTGACTGACTTCTCTTTATTGAGCATCTATGTGTGTATCACACACCAAGCAAGCCCTGCCTTTGGGAAAAGTAATCATTTCATATATGTGTGTATATATGTCATATTGTTTTTGATATTTTTAATATATATACTTTAAAAAAGGTATTAGCTTTCCTTTTTAATTACTATGTAGAATTTCTTTTGAGCATTTCTGCCAGATGTTATGTTAGATGCTGGGATGTGGCAATGAACAAGAAAGGGAGGTCTCTACACTCCTCGAGCTTAGAGGAGGAGACAGACAGTGAATCCCTAAATGACTTCAGCCAAGCAAAGAGGTGGGATAAGAATATTCCAAGCAGTAGGAATGGCATGGACATTAGGCAGGAAAAGGTATGCATTTATCCAGCAAATCCCTGTAGATCCCAGGGTTGTCTCCTTAAAGAGGAAATAGAAAAGGCATTGAGTTCCCATAGGATTTAACAAAAATCCCACAAGTTCTTACTCAACATATCCCATTTTAATGATTAACTTCATGAGGTCAATCTCTTAAGATAGAGGACTATAAAATATTCCTTTGTTATAATACTATAGTTTGTCATCATGGGATTATATTAATTAAAGTACTTGATTAAACCCTAATTGTTAAGTATTTAATTAAAGTATCTGATTCAGATCAAACCAGAGAAATCCGGTTTCTCTAATGTTCTTCAAATACACAAACATGCACACATTCACATACTCATGCCGAAACATTCTCACACACATACACAAGCAGTAACACAACCACACTCACAGGCACACCCTCAGACACACTCACATACTCCTGCGTATTCGTGTGTAGTAGAGCATCCTCGCACTCACAGTCATATAAACACACACACACTCCTCTCACATAAACCCACACTTTCTAAGGGGCGCACAACTCATTTATTCAACATTTTAACAAATACTGATAATATACCAAATGCCAAGCCCTAGAGATACAACAAAAAAACCCCAGGATTCATCTCTGCCCTCATGGGGCTGACCTTCTAGTGGGGCATACAGAGACTCAACCAGACAGCAAAAAATGCACATTATAATTCCAGGTTGTAATGAACACCATGGAGAAAATAAGCCAGGTGATGAGACAACAGTTACTGGAGGTAGTCACCATGTTTAGAGCAGATGGAAAAGGCTTCTCTGGAAGATGAAATTTGAACTGAAGCCTGAATAACAATAATGAGCCAGCCATTCAGAGGAAGGGGAAAAGAACAGTGCAGGCTGAGAGGAGAACAAGTGCCTGGACAAAGGGCTTTGTGTGGACAAGGAACCAAAATGTGGTCATATGGCTGAACTTTATTGAGTAGAATAAGAGGTAGGAAGGGAGACAGGAGTTAAGTCCAGCCAGCCCTTATAAACCGTGGGGCTGAGTTGGGGCTTATTATAAAAACAAACAAATAGTAGACAGTGTATAATGTAAGTGCTCCCAGTTGATAGGATTCATAGTTCTGTAAGTCTATTCTGGCTACAGTTTGAGAAATAGACTTGACAAGGGTGGAAGCTAGGGACCCATTGGGAGGTCAGTGCACTCAGCTAGGAGAGAGAGATGATGGCGGTATGGGCATGAGTGGTCACAGTGGAACTGGGGAGAAGGGCGTGGATTTCGGGTGTGTATTGGAAGTAAGAAAGCCAGGACTTTGTCAAAGATTTGATGAGGTGATGAGATAGGGTAGGGTTAAGGATGCCTAAGCGGGTCTTCTGCTTGAGCATCTGAGACCATTTGTGATAGGTGGCCTTTATGTAATCACTGCCTGTATCATAGTAATGGCTTCTGTTTATCCAGTGCTTACTGTGTGCCAAGTATGTGCTTGGTATGTATTATCTCATTTATTCTTTGCAACATCTGTATAAAGTAGGCCCTGTTATTATCATTTCTGTCTTAGAAATGAGGAAAGTAAGGCTCAGTGAGGTTAACTTCCTCAGTTCCAAGGACTTGTATGTAGTGTTGGAACAAGAATTTAAAGGCAAAAACACTGAACCCACAGTCACCTCAGTGAGACACTGAGTAACCATTACTTCAGGAGCCTATCACTCCACATTTGAATTGCCAGGATCTTTACTACTAGCTTCTCTTTTGTTCGCATGTTGACTCAAATTGTGACCAGTTCACTGCAATTTGTATCCTTATCCTAGACATGGAAGAACAAGTAAAGTGCTGACCATTCATTTTTCTACTTATGCTGGAAAAAAAGGTAGTGCAGGTGGATTAGAATTATAAATGTAAATGAAGATTGAGGATTATATTTGGATTTTATTTTGTCTCCAATTAATATGAATGAGAGGCTTAATCATTATTATATCTATATCAAATGAATAATTTCAGAGATGAGTGCTTTGGGTATAATTTTTCCCCCATTACTAATTAGGGTTGGGAACACACTGTTGGCATGAATCAGAACCTATTATTAAATATGATATTACTCCTGATTAATTGGATTATTCCTTTTCTGATACTTCTAGGGCTGTCCCCCTCCCCATTCAGCAATGCACAAGACTCATGATCCTCCTTTCTTCACACTTACTCCCGATATCATCTGCTTCTGTGACTTCAATTCTCACCACCTGGCCAGTCCTGACCCTCTGCACCCTTGACCTCTCTCAGAGCTCTGTGCAGCATTTCTTGTCCACTGGCTCCAGGCAGGAGGGAGAGAGAAAAGGAAGAGTGCACTCTAGAGAGTAGAGTGGTGAGAGACGATGAAGATGATAATGATGACTACTAGGTGTCAGGGGAGACAAGACGGATTCAAGGTCCTATTTAATATATTTAAAGGAAATTTTAAGACATTAAAAAGTAAAGTTTTATCTGCACTATCCATGCAGGCCCTGTGAGTTTGAAGACAAATCTACACTCAGATGCTGAACATTGAGCTATTTCTGTTTATAGAGAGCACCCAATGTTGTGGACTCCAGTGAATATATGTAATTGAACACATACTGCGTAGGGACCATAATCCCTATATCCAACACTCTAAATATAAGGCCCATATCTTGTATATACAGAGGACAAACATAATCTAACCAGAGACAGTCCTAGGTGGTCAGAGAATCCACAGGGGGTTGCTTGCTTGGATGGTATATAGGGCAAAATGGAGGAAAGAAGTCCTAACTCAATATGCACTGTTCAGAAGTTTTCTAAACAAAATAGAGTTAGGTGCTAATCTAACCTAGAGGAAAGAGTGTGTTCTTTATACTACATCTGACCCTCCCAATTCCCACCCCATACCATGATATCTCTCTTAGTGCGGGGGGCGGGGGGGGGGGGGGAAGCAGGCAGTAGAAACATGACATGAGAATACAGAGGGATATAAAAATGGGAAAGAGGGAGGAGGTAAAAGACACTGATCAATTAATCCTCCCATTTTTTAAATCAGAGAAAACCTTGGCATTCAGTAATGATGAATCAATGCTGCTGACAGATACATCATGTTAGGATCTCAACAATCTAATTCTTCCGTCAACAGAAAAGGCAGGTAATTACTGCATTATCAAAAGTCTTGAAAAATACAGGAAGGAATGCCACACCAGTACCAGTGCCGCATTATCTGACTAATTTTATTAAAAACTTAGCATCATGTGTGAAACTGATCACCACTCCTGGAGAGAGCTGGGAGGCGGTTAGGGAAGTACGTTAAAATCCTGCAGGGTAATTTTGGGGCGCCTGGGTGGCGCAGTCGGTTAAGCGTCCGACTTCAGCCAGGTCACGATCTCGCCGTCCGTGAGTTCGAGCCCCACATCAGGCTCTGGGCTGATGGCTCAGAACCTGGAGCCTGTTTCACATTCTGTGTCTCCCTCTCTCTCTGCCCCTCCCCCGTTCATGCTCTGTCTCTCTCTGTCCCAAAAATAAATAAACGTTGAAAAAAAAATTAAAAAAAAAAAATCCTGCAGGGTAATTCTTCTTAGGAGAGAAATACCTTTTGATTAGAAAAACAAACCAAAAAAAAATAAAAAAAATATGAAGGGTCATTTCAGTTGTGGAAAGACAGGCCTTAGGACATGGCCAGTTGTGAGATAAGGATAAATAAAGCATTGAATTGTTCCTCATAATGAAATGGGAAGAATTTTAATTTTCAGGGACATGAGAGAGAGCTCATCTCTGGACAGTCCAGAGATGAAAGGAGAAGGAAGAAGATAACGTTAAAGGAAAAGTCACAAAATGACTAATTCTCAATAGCACAAATGGTCAAAGGACTTACAACAACATCAGTGTCTAATATTAATCTTATCTGCTGTGCTATAACTCAGTGTAACTAATCACTAGATCAACAATAAAAGTCTATTACACATAACTATCTTTGGTAGCTGCTTTGTTTGGATTGTGTTTTAAGGAATTTAAAAGGGAGTTCTGATCTCTGGTGAGTCAACTAAAGAAAAGACAGCTTCCACAGAGGTCAGAAACAAATGAGATGAAAATTCAGCAGAAGCCAAAAACTAGAACAAGAAACGTTTCAGAGGCTCCTCAAAGAGACACACTGTGGTACACACTAAGTTTCCCACCGTAGGGAGATAGAGACTCACATTACTTGAATTTAGTGGTAAAACTCATAAGGCTAGAAGACTGAGGCTTATCTCTGAGTTATATTGCATACATCAAAAAATTGTTTAATCTGTTCCTCGTTGTTTAAGATAGCTTGAAAGGGAAACAAATCCCCAACAATAGATGATTAAGAAAAAAATGATAATCATCTGCTAGATGGAAAATGATGTAATCAATAAAATAATATTTACAAAGGATTTAAAATGAAAAGTTTTGGTATGTTGTTTAAGATGAAAATAAATATGTAGTATTATTGGAACTCTGCATTACCTAAATTCATCCTAGGAATACAGAGGTGACTTGATTCTAAGAAATTTATTAATATACTTCCACCAGTTAATAGATCAAAGGAGGAAAATGCATTCATCTTCATAGATACTAAAAATACAATATCCATTCTTGATTTTTATAATTCATTAGCATAATAATAGATGGATACGTCCTTACCATGATTTTCTATCTAAAGCCAAAGCTAGAATCTTGCTCAATGTTGGATACAACCCTATTAAAGTCTAGGAACAATTTAATATTGTTAAAGCTGTACTAACAAATGGAATAGGCTAGAAAACTAGTATATATATATATACTAGTACATATATAACTAGTATATATATATATGTATATATATATATATGTATGTAGTATATATATACTAGTTTTCTAGCCTATTCCATTGATACATATGTATGTATGTCTGTTTGTGTGTGTGTGTGTGTATATATATATATGTACATGTACATACATATACATACAGGAGAACATACATTGTATACATATGTATATACATATATACATATATGTGTATGTATATATATACATACACATATATATACATACAGTAGAATACCAGAAGCTATCTACAAATAAAAGACTATAAAATATTTAAAACATTGTATATAGCATGCTTCTATCTGTATAAGGAAAAAAAAGCAAGTTTGTATATACACAGACTGTTTAGAAAAGGAAGTTTGAAAAATAAGGGGAAGAGTTGGAATCTGGAGGTCTGGGATGGGAAGGAAATTTTTCATATAAACCCTTTTTTACTATTTGGATTTTTGATTTGTAAGTATTATTTTACACTAAAAGAAATTAAGAATTAAAAGAAAAAACTTCAAAGATAAAAAATGACAGAAAATTAAATGTTTAATAGTTGCTTAAATAAACTATGATAAAGGTACTTTATGGGATTTAAGGCAGGCATTAAAAATTATATGTATGGAATTAAAGTTAAATGAGAACATATTCCATATTGCTCAATGAATATTTGTTGAATGAATGGAATGATGAATCCCAAATGGGAGGAGAAATAGGATAAAAATTATGGATACTGAATAATCATAATTATATAACACCATAAATAAATAAATATATTTATAGAGATAGAGAGAGAGAAATGTAAAAAGGAAAGAAAGAAGGGGCGCCTGGGTGACTCAGTCAGTTAAGAATCCGACTTCGGTTCAGGTCACGGTCTCATGATTTATGAGTTCGAGCGCCACATCAGGCTCTGTGCTGACAGCTCAGGGCCTGTAGCCTGCTTTGGATTCTGTGTCTCCTTCTCTCTCTCCGCCCCTCCTCCACTCATGCTCGCTCTCTCTCAATAAATAAATAAATAAATAAACATCAAAAAAATTTTTTAAAAAGAAGGAAAGAAAGAAAAATGTAATAGTGATATCTTCTGCTTGGTGGTATTATAGTGTACAATTAAAAACATTCCTTCTATTTTTCTGATCTTTCAGAAATTTATGTAATAAATGTGCATTGTTTTAAAATGAAAAAGACTTTTAATTTAGGAAGCAAGATGCTCTATCTGCTTTTCTGAAGAAATGTGGAAAATAGCAAAAATTACTCCCCACAGGCGGTTCATGCAGACCCTACAGTGTGGGCACAACTTCCTTAATGCTCACCCTGAACTACACTGTTGATTTTGAGTTGTACTTACAAAATAAACAGTGGGCCAAAAGTAAAAACACTGATACAATTGAACGTGATCTGACTTATTCTAAAATCACAGACTTGCCTGAGGCACAATTCTTTAGGAAAACATTCCAACAGCTAAAAGAAGCTTGTACTTAAAGCAGGTAAAGTTTCATTCATAAAATTATTTCCTGCTCCTATTACAGCATTGCAAAAAAATTAGAAACTGCTGCTCCTGGACTTTAAATTTACTATGTATATATATATATACACTTTGAAATAACTGGTTATGTGAAAAATGTCTAAAGCACTCAGATGATGTTTGTTAATGATGGTAAGTTTTAATAAATTTATTTGAAGTCCGATGGAATCACTATTGGAAATCAAGTCTTAGTAAAGTAAGGGATTTTCTTATCTCTGTAATACATATTTAGATATTTTTAGATTAAGGACCAAGCTATTGGTCTATGGTATATAAATTTATTCTTTGCTTCAGCGTTTACCAGTAATTGATAAAAGTTACCTCACATACCAAATCTCCTAGTCTACCCAAACCCTTTGCCCACTTAAACATTTTTTTATAAGAGTGGTGCTCATCTTTTTTAATACGAGACATAAACTAATTTTTCTTTTGCTAATTTATAAACAAAATATTTTCTTTCCTTGCATTTGAATTACTATGTTTTTAAAAATATGTTTCCAAAATTTTGAGAGGAGAATTAAAAGCTCAGTGGTTCCGTATTCCCTTTCACATTAAGAGTTTAGTAAATTTTTCAATAACCTCAATAATCTGTGTTCCCCCCAACACACGCATATTTCCTAGGCAACATAGTAATGTGTAGCCAGAATAGTCCGTTGGAATCATTACCATTTCAGATCCACTTCATTCCTTTGCTCATTTTGTTCTTGCCAAAGTCTTGTCTTCTATCCTTGGCCTGAACTGTTCTGCTTCAAGGTGACTCAGGAGGTGGCAGTCAAGCTGTCGGCTGATGCTGCTTGATTGCTGTTAAAGACTTGACTGGAGTTAAAGAATCTTCTTTCAGCTCACTCACATGGTTGTTGTCTGTTAGCCAGCGCCTCCATTTCTCCCCACACGGACTTCCGCATAAGCTGTCACTACTGGCATCCTCCAGGGTTATTAATAGGAGGGAAGGAGAACAAGAGGAAAGCCACAGGATATGAATACCAGGAGTGGGGAATATTGGAAGTCATGTTGGAGGCTGGTTACCCTCAGAACTACTACACTTAGAAGCCCAGACGAGGGGCAGCTGGGTGGCTCACTTGGTTAAGCAGCCAACTTCAGCTCAGGTCCATGATCTCTCAGTTCGTGATTTCAAGCCCAACGCCGGGCTCTGTGCTGACAGCTCAGAGCCTGGAGCCTGCTTCGGATTCTCTCTCTCTCTCTCTCTCTCTCTCTCTCTCTCTCTCTCTCTCTGCCCCTCTCCTGCTCATGCTCTGTCTCTGTCTCTCTCTCTCAAAAATAAATGAACATAAAAAAAAAAAAAAAAGCCCAGACAAAGTCCCAGCTTCTCTTGGAAGCTTTCTTTAATTGCTACACCTCTATGATTTCTTTCTTCTCAGAACACTTTTAGAAGCAATTCTCTACCATAGTTGGGTCTTAATGCCATTTTAAAAATTGTTTAAGTTTATTCATTTATTTTGAGAGAGAGCACGGGGGAAGGGCAGAGAGAGGAGAGAGAATCCCAAGCATGCTCTGCACTAGCAGTGTGGAGCCCCATGCGGTCTCCAACTCATGAACCATGAGATCACGACCTGAGCTGAAATCAAGAGTTAGATGCTTTGGGGTGCCTGGGTGGCTCGGTCGGTTAAGCGTCCGACTTCGGCTCAGGTCATGACCTCACAGTCTGTGAGTTCGAGCCCCGCGTTGGGCTCTGTGCTGACCGCTCAGAGCCTGGAGCCTGTTTCAGATTCTGTGTCTCCCTCTCTCTCTGCCCCTCCCCTGTTCACGCTCTGTCTCTCTCTGTCTCAAAAATAAATAAACGTTAAAAAAAAAAAAAAAAGAGATGCTTTACCCACTGAGCCACCCAGGTGCCCCTCATTTTTGAAATTTTTTACGTGTTTCATTTTAAGTAATTCTTCCCAGTGCAGTGTAAATTCCTTAACTACAGTAAGACTCAATATATTTGATAATTATTATCTCAATTTCAGCAATATTGGGCTTAGTCAATATTGGGATGAGTCTATTTGAGGATAGTGGTACTGAACACTGCATGCTGATTAAAATGGCCTACAGAGCTTTTAAAAAATACCAATCCCTAGGTGATATGCCCAGATGGGCACTGGTATTTGCTTAGATGCTTCCCAGGTGATTACAATGAGCAGCCAGTAGCTTGGAATATTTCCTGCCTCGGTCATAAAATTAAGAGGAACCTATTTTGAATTGTTTGTTGTTGTTTATCATCTTACAATTCCACCAAACAAAACATTTGCTATTTTTGATACAGTTCTCTTAATTAAAAATATTGGGAGACTGATCAAGTAACCATAACTCCATTAGTGAATCTAGTTTTTATACGTATATAGTTTTTGCTTCATACTCTGTCCAAAATAGAAATATACATAATTGCTTTTCCAAAATGTGCAATTATCATGTCCTCTAATAGAAAAATTAAATCACTGAATATAATAAAAAATGGCCCAAGAGTCATGACAATCAGCTGAAATGGTTACAACTGCAGGTCATAAAATTACTTCCAATAGATAAAATTTATAGTCTGAAGATTGTTTTCCACCCAGCCATTTAAGATCTGTCAGGAAAGGAAGTGTCTGTTTCACTTGATGTCCTTAAATCTTTTCCCTTCTTTTACATTGTCCATGAGATTTTTAAATTCCTTACCAGCTCTGTTTCCAAAGGTTCCCCACTATCCCACCTCACCCCCACCCTTCACCCCTGCCCCCAACCACAATCCTCCATCCTGAAAAGGATGGAGTGAAAAAGGCCTTTCTGATACAAAAGAGTTTTTCAAATACATGGCTTTCATGACTTGAGATGTCACAAGGGAAAGAGATTCTTTACTGCCTGATTAGAAAAATCAACTGTTTTCAATTGCTTATTTAATGGAATTAGCCTTAGTCCTTTTGCCACTCTAATTCCCATCCTCTAATTTGAAGAAATAAGTAGTGAGCTCATTTACCTCTTAAGAATAAGATGCTTCTGTGGTAGGAGAAGCTCTTTTTGAAAAGGTTAGTTAACTAATTCAAATCAGAGACTAAAGTTTAGGACAATGATTCTCAAATGTGGTACACATCCTTTACATTTTTTTGTAAAGTACTTATTTGGGACCTACACCAGACCTAATCAGCGTCTTACAATGTAAAATTTGCACTGATGAACACTGAATGAAACAAAGACCATTAAGCTTTGCTCGTATTTCTGAGACCCTTCTCTCTGTCCAGCATAAATAGATTAGACTAACAAAAAAGTACATGACTGTTGAAAGTAAAACAAGGGAAGGTAAAATTGCAACATTTAAAGACAAAATAGAAATTATGATTATCATTGAGGTTCCTGATTAATAAATGAAATAATGCAGAATTATAGAGGGCTTATAACAGTGCTTAATAGTAGACCAAAACAGAACAAACCCAGAACGTTTTTCCCTACCATCACAAAGAAAAAGAAATCAGAGCCCCATGATAAAAAGTTTAAAAGCCAAATTTCTACCCCAAATTTCACCCATTTCTGAGTGAAAATAACAGGACTTCACAACATACACTTTGTATCCTAACCTTACCCCTGGCTCAGTATCAAACTGTGTTGCAGTTTCCTCTTATATTAGGCCAGATTGTTTTGTTTGCAAGTTATAGTTTAATTTTTAAAAAACGACTCTATACACTTCCTCTAAATGCATATTTTAGCAATTTCATTCTTTTTCTTCCCATTTAATTTATAAAAGAGAAAAATATGCAATAAATTGTTTACATAATTGTTCAAATATTGTTGCACAAGATGGCAATGAAATCCAAATAAAACTATAGCCTGCAAAACAGGTCCAGAAAGCAAGTGCCCCAAATAGTTGAAATATAACTTCCTATAATTAAACATAACTAACACTTTACCTAAATTCATTTACTGTGTATTTTAGGTCTAAACATTTCACTGGTTAAGAAAACTTAAAGGAAACGATTGTGACTGAAATAGTGAGAAGTCAGAGATATGACTGAGAGTTTCTTCAAAGGCAAAAAAACAAATGAATAACTCAAATGAAGTTGTGTTTGAAAACTATATTTCCTGAAGTACGCTTTAATAATCTCTGTAAATTGGAACAAGCCAAGGGAGATAACCTCTATAGTGTTGAATATAATATCTCGAATGAACTGGCATCAAAGATGAAGATGATGTTATAAAGTCAACATTTCCCCCATTTTCTTCCTGGATATCACCCAAAGCAGCACAGAGAAAGAGATAAAATAACACAAACTCCTCTTTTTTTTTTTTTTTTTTTTTTTTTTGCAGAACTAGTACTGAACGATAAACTAAAAACTAAGTGCAGAGTTCCCCATAAGGGTGCAGGGATGCCTGTGCCAAAAGAACAAGGGGGAAAATACGGCTTCAGATTTAAGAACGATTCAGCAAAACACACTTCTTAACAATGAGGGATACCCTCTGAGATGCCAAATCCAATGCCTTGTTTGCAACAATGGAAATAGACTGCATGTGCTAGAGGCAGGAACTACTCTGGATCTGGCTTACTTCTGGGAATCAAAAGGATGGCAACAAACAAGGAATCATACAGATCGGCTGTATTTGCAGGGAGTATTTGCAGAAAGTGAGTGCAGAGATCTGGCATTGTGAAAAACTTCCTATCCTTATTGACTTGGGAAAGTTGTAGAGAGACAAACTGATCCACAGAATTCTGGATCCTCAAGATAATTCCAGCTAACCTGGAATATAGCCATCAACTTTCCCAAACATAAGACTCCTGAAAATAACTAACCTTGGGGAAATTCATTTGCTTTGAAGATGAGTAATGAGGGGCGCCTGGGTGGCGCAGTCGGTTAAGCGTCCGACTTCAGCCAGGTCACGATCTCGCGGTCTGTGAGTTCGAGCCCCGCGTCAGGCTCTGGGCTGATGGCTCAGAGCCTGGAGCCTGTTTCCGATTCTGTCTCCCTCTCTCTCTGCCCCTCCCCCGTTCATGCTCTGTCTCTCTCTGTCCCAAAAATAAATAAACGTTGAGAAAAAAAATTAAAAAAAAAAAAAAAGATGAGTAATGAAAAAAAAGGAAGTATCACCAGAGATACACGAATATACTGCGAGAAGGAAACAAATACGAGTATCTTACCAAGAATATTAAGCAGAAATTTTATGGGTCGCCTGGGTGGCTCAGTTGGTTAAGAGTCCGACTTCAGCTCAGGTCATAATCTCGCAGTCTGTGAGTTCCGGCCCCGTGTCGGGCTCTGTGCTGACATCCCAGAGCCTGGAGCCTGCTTCAGACTCTGTGTCTCCCTCTCTCTCTGCCCCTCCCCTGCTCATGCTCTGTCTCTCTGTGTCTCAAAAATAAATAAAAACATTAAAAAAATTTTTTTAAACAGAATTTTTTTTTCTATTGTATCAGATAAATTGGGGCCAAATTTTTCAACAGAATTTAAAAACCTCAATCAAGCAATACTTCCAATGAAGAAAGAACATGGAAAAGATATTTTAAAGCTCAAGGAAGAGATAAGACAGTAGGAAGAGATAAATTATAAGTTCAACTATAAAGTGAAAGAAAAAAATGACAAAACCATCCCTCAAATAAAGGCGAAATAGAAAGAAGCACAATGGAGAAAAGACTGCAGAAAACAATAAAATATAGACACAAGAAAAGTAAGGAAATGAAATAAAGAGGTAAAAGGGAATAGGGGCAAATTGACTCAAGATTCACATAGAGTCCAAAAAGAAAAAAAATGAAAAAGAACAAGTAATTTACAATATAGTTCAAGTTTATTTCCCTGAAATAAAAGATTTGGACTTACATAGTAAAAGAAAAACTCTGTCAAAGAAATGTATATTCAAAATAAGGAACAATAAAACATACCCCAGGAAATTTTTGAGGAGTTCAGTGAAAAAGAAACAAGTATTTGGGTAATCAGGCAAAAAGCTCAAGTTACTTTTAAGGTATGGGGTGTGGGTGGGGGATGTAGTTGGTCCCAGACTTTTCTATAGAAAAATTCAAAGCCAGAGGGGCTCCTGGGTGACTCAGTTAGTTAAGCTTCCGACTTCAGCTCAGGTCATGATCTTGCGTCCATGGGTTCCAGACCTGTGTCAGGTTCTGTGCTGACAGCTCAGAGTCTGGAGCCTGCTTTGAATTCTGTGTCTCCCTCTGTCTCTGCCCCTCCCCCGCTCATTTTCTGTCTGTCTCTCAAAAATGAATAAACGTTAAAAAAAATAAAAAAAATTAATCCTATGTGATGTGATGTTCTTATTAAAAAGGTATTCATTAGAATGAAAACAAAAATCTAATTATCAGGAAAAAGTGAAAAATATATGCATGGGAGGGGATAAGGCTAATTTGAAAGGCTTTTTTAACAAGTGTAAAAAAAAGCAAAACATAATATGATGCTGACACCAAATATATTTATCATCATAATAAATATAAATAAATTATCTCAACCATTAAGAGAAAGTGAAGCCTAACTCTGTATAAAAGACATAACTGAAACAAAGTGATTCAGAAGGGAAAATAGAAGGATGGGCAAAATTTTACTAAGCAAATACAAGTAGAAAGGGAAGGTCATAATTTTAATACCAGACAAGATTGTATTCAGGCTCCAAATCACTAAATGATACAAAAAAGTTTACTTTCTAAAACAAGATGATAAAATTGAAAATGAAAATATACTAGTTATGAATCTGTATTGTATACCATATAACTTGGATACACTGTTCAAAGACAAAAACTATTGAAAAAGATTTCTGCTTTTCGTTTGGATACAGGAAGTGACAAGAGAATGTTCCTTCCCTCCTAAAAATGAGATACAGCTGGATAACCTAATAACAACAACAATAACACTTTTCTTGAACCTATCAGAGAGCTGAGTTGCAAGACAACCTATTGAACTGAATTTTAAAAAAATCACAAGTTCCTCTAAAGAGATGGAACACATGAAATGCTTCACCTTTGGCAGAGAATGAGAGGAAGACTTGACTTCCATTAAAGCAGGTAAGAAAACAGTGTGCTCTATTTGTGTCATCTGTTCTTTGTGGTTATTTTTCCTTACCTGCCTTGTTTTGGATATTTTAATAATGTTAAGCTACCTAATTCCTTATTGGCTTGTTTTCCCTTTCTTACTTTTACTTGTTCTTCCAGGTTTTGCAATCTATATCTTTAACATCACATTTTACCTATATAACTTTGTGTCTACATGTGTATGCTGTAAGAAATTTGTAACATTTCATACTGTATATAATTATTGCATTATATTTTAATTCTACATATTTTGTAATCCCTACACCTTGTTACCATTTTGCTTGAGACGTTCAGTGATCTTTTCGTGAATTTTTCTACAACTACCTGAGAAGAAAGAAAATCTAAATGACCAATTATCATAAAATAAATATAATTGTCAAATAGCTATTCCTCCATAGTACCAGACTGTGAGGGTTTCAGAAATTAATTCTAAAAGAAATTGATAAATCTATATTACCTAACTTATTCTAGAATATGGTAAAAAAAAAAAAAAGGCACTCTTCTAAATCCTTTTTATAAGGTGGCCATATCATTGATACCAATGTATGAAACAGATTTCACACCCACACAAAAGAAAACTAACAGTGTACTTCACTGAAAAAATCCTAAACAAAATGTTAGCAAATGGAATCCATCAGCACATTCCAAGAATTGTACAAGAATATAACTGAGTGGGGCTGGATTATTTTAGTACTACAAGGATGAGTTAAGATTAGGAAAACCAGTAATTTAATATAAGATTGAAAACAAAAACAAGAGAGAAAACTCACAGGGTTACTTTATTAATTAGGCAACACATTCATTGGCTATAAGAAATTGTTCAAATAACAGTGGGTTAACGAAATGAAAGTTTACTTCTCTTTCCTGGAATAGATTGAGCATAAGCAATTTAGAAATGATACAGTGATACCCTAATGTTAGGGACCTTATGGCCCCAACTAACATTAGAGAATTAATAATGAAGAAAGGGGGAATAGATATTGGGCAATATAAAGTAGTGTCTCCCAGGGGCGCCTTGGTGACTCAGTTGGTTAAGCATCCAACTTCAGCTCAGGTCATGCTCTCTCTGTTCATGAGTTTGAACCTTGTGTCGGGCTCTGTGCTCACAGCAAGAGCCTGGAGCCTGCTTTTGATTCTGTGCCTCCCTCTCTCTCTACCCCTCTCCTGCTCATGCTCTGTCTTCCTCTTTCAGGAATGAATAAACCTTAAAAAAAGCTTAATAAAAAAAAAATAAAAACATAAAGTAGTATCTCCCATAGCCATCACCACTAATGATAATAAGATTTTTTTAAGCAGAAATCCTTGATTTAAAAAAATAAGATAAATCATAGGATAAAAATAATAAAAACTATTAGCAAGATATGTGTCTCATTCTAAAATTCTGAAATGTAGATAATAAAAAAACATACTGAAGCATTCTTATTAAAATCAGGGGTAAGATGGGATACCCTCAATGATGACAATTATTCAACAATGTTCTTGCAGATATTAGCCATTACAAATAAAAGTATATGAATGAATGAGAGAAATAAAATTTGTAAAGGATGAAAAGAACTTATTGGTTGTGTTAGTTATCTGTTGATGCATACAACCTACACCTAAAAATCAGGGACTTAAATAATAACATTTATTATCTCCCATGATTATGTGAGTTAATTAGGCAGCTCCTTTTTTTTTTTCTTTCTCATTTATTTATTTAAATTAAAGTTAGTCAACATACAGTGTAGTATTGGATGCAGGAGTAGAACCCAGTGATTCATCACTTACATATGACACCCAGTGCTCATCACAGCAAGTGCACTCCTTCATGCCCATCACCCATTTAGCCCACCCCCACCATGTACCTCCCCTCCAGCAACACTCAGTTTGTTCTCTGTATTTGTCTCTTATAGGGGGAGAGAGAGGGGGGTGGAGAGAGAGAGAGAGATTGAGGAGAGAGAAACCAAGAAACAGACTCCTAACTATACAGAACAAACTAATGGTTACAAAGGAGAGTGCATGGGTGAAATAGGTGATGGGGATTAGGAGGGCATTTGTTGTGATGAGCACCCGGTTATGTATGGAAGGGTTGAATCACTAAATTGTACACCTGAAACTAATATGACACTGTATGTTAACTAACTGGAATTAAAATAAAAACTTAAAAAAAAAGAATAAATAAATAAATAAATAAGAAAATAGGGGCACCTGGGTGGCTTAGTTGGTTAAGCATCCGACTCTTGATTTCAACTCAGGTCACTATCTTGCAGTTCATGGGTTCAAGCCCCGCATCAGGCTTTGTGCTGACAGCATGGAGCCTGCTTGGGATTCTCTCTCCCCCCCTCTCTCTGCCCCTCTCCTCCTCACTCTCAAAATAAATAAATAAACCTGAAAAACATTAAAGAAAATAAGGTCTAGTTTTTCTGGTATAAATATGGCTACTCCGGCTTTCTTTTGACATCTGTTAGCTTGATAGATGGTTCTCCTCATTTTCAATCTGCAGGTCTCTTTAGGTCTAAAATGAGTCTCTTGTAGGCAGCATATAGATGGATCTTTTTTTTTTTTTAATCTATTCTTATACCCTGTGCCTTTTGATTGGAGCATTTAGTCCATTTACATTGAGTGATTATTTGAAAGATATGAATTTGGTGCCATTGTGTTACCTGTAGAGTTGGTATTTCTGGCAATATTCTCTGGTCCTTTGTAGTCTTTGTTGCTTTGGTCTTCTGGGGTTTTTTGTTTTGTTTTGTTTTGTTTTGTTTTGTTTTGTTTTTCCTCTTCTCAGAAAGTCCCCCTTAAAATTTCTTGCAGGGCTGGTTTAGTGCTCACAAACCCCTTTAGTTTTGGTTTGTCTGGTAAACTCTTTATCTCTCCTTCCATTCTGAATGACAGCTTTGCTGGACAAAGAATTCTTGGCTGCATATTTTTCTCATTTAGGACATTTGATATTTCTTGCCACTCCCTTCTGGCCTGCCAAGTTACCATGGACAGGTCTGCTGGTAACCTTATGTGTCTACCCTAGTAAGCTAAGGAACTTTTTCCCTAGCTGCTTTCAGAATTCTCTTTATCTTTGTATTTTGAAGTTTCACTCTGATGTGTCATGGTGTTAACATATTTTTGTTGATTTTGAGGGAGTTGTCTGGGCCTCTTGGACTTGAATGCTTGCTTCCTTCCCCAGGTTAGGGAAGTTCTCAGCTATAATTTGTTCGAATAACCTTCTGCTCCTTTTTCCTGCTCTTCTTCTGGGACTCCTATGATACAGATATTATTTTGTTTTATAGAATCACTAAGTTCTCTAATTCTCCCTTTGTGATCTAATACATTCCTTTCCCTCTTCTTTTCAGCTTTATTTTCCAGAATTTTATCTTCTATGTCACTCATTCTCTCCTCTGCTTCTTCAGTCATCTTTATGACTGTATCCAGTCAGTTTTGCATCTCAGTTAATAGCATTTTTTATTTCAGCCTGACTAGTTTTTCGTCCTTTGCAGCAAGGGTTTCTCTTTTGCCTTATATGCTTTTTTTCCAAGCCCAGTGTTGTTCTAAATCCTTGTCCAGATACATTGTTTATATCTGTTTTGAGCAAGTCCCTGGCTGTGATTTCTTCTTGACCTTTCTTTTGGGGAGAACTCCTCCATCTTGAGATGTTGGCTAAGTTTCTGTCTTTTGCATGTTTTAAAAGCTTGTTTTGTCTCCTGCACCTAAGAGTCCTGCTATATTAAAAAGGGGTCATACACTGTCCAGAGCCTGGCACTTTAGGAAGTGTTTCTGGTGCATGCTGTATGCATGCTGCTGTTGGATTTTGGCTGCCCTTTCCCACTGATCAGACCTCTGCCGAGCTCTTCCTTGCAGTGGGAGGAATCTGGACGTTTAATTAGGTGTACTTTGATACGTTTGTTGAAGTAAGCCTGGAAAAAGGGAGGAGGGGAGAGCCTAATCGCCAAACAAGAGAAAAGGAAAAGGAACAACAACAACAAAACAGAGAATCAAAAAACTATAAAGCCAATTACAAAGAAAATAAAAAAGAGAAAAAGAAAAAAGAAAGAAAATTAATAAAAAAGTCTGATCCAAAAAAAAAGAGAAAAAAGGAAGTGAAAAACAAAAAAACAAACAAGAAACTATGATCCTGTTTCTAAAAGAGAAAAAAAAAAGAGGAAGAGGAAGAAAAAGGGAAATAGAGTGAGAGAGCATGAGCGGGGGAGGGGTAGAGAGAGGGAGAGACACAGAATCCGAAGCAGGCTCCAGGCTCTGAGCTGTCAGCACAGAGCCCAATGCGGGGCTCGAACCCATGGACCATGAGATCATGACCTGAGCCAAAGTCGGACATTTAACTGACTGAGCCACCCAGGCACCCCTAGAATGTATTTAAAATGATTAGCCATATCTCTTATAACCTCTTTTCACCTAAGTAAAGACAAAATGGTAATTTTGAAAATTTTATTTGAAAAATTTCTTTTAATTTAACTTCAAAATTTTTACTTCTTTTAATATATGTATTAATTAAAATGATACAGGTGCTTTATTATCTAGTTAACAACAAAAATTATCTACTTGTAAAAGTCAGTAACTCTATACAACAAAGCTTATAGGTTATGCTACCTCAAATCATGGCAATAAATTATATGGTTATTTCTAATATTTCTAACTCAAAGCATGTAATCAGTTGTGTGTGTGTGTGTGTGTGTGTGTGTGTGTGTGTGTGTGTGAATATACATCTATACAAAAGTTAAATTAGGAAGTGATTGTTTTAACAAAAACTGTCATAACAAAAGAATAATCCACACAGTTCCTATAAATGACAGTCATCTACTATATACTCTAAATATTATATAGTATTAATTTATATATACTCTTTCCAGGAACTATCTATTATATAAAGTTATATAATTAAAACCTCCTGATTAAAACTATAATTTTCAAAATATGTTAACAATAATAGCACACAAACATAAAACCTATTCAAACCTATTTCTTTTTTTAAAAAAAATTTTTTTTCCCCAACATTTATTTATTTTTGGGACAGAGAGAGACAGAGCATGAACGGGGGAGGGGCAGAGAGAGAGGGAGACACAGAATGGGAAACAGGCTCCAGGCTCTGAGCCATCAGCCCAGGGCCTGACGCGGGGCTCGAACTCACGGACCGCGAGATCGTGACCTGGCTGAAGTCGGACGCTTAACCGACTGCGCCACCCAGGCGCCCCCAAACCTATTTCTTTAGAAATACAGAACCTTGAGGATCTTAGGTATCTAAATTAATTCCTTCATTTTCATAGTGGGTATAACAGGTATCCAGAGAAATTTAGTTGGCAATTAATTATTGACAAAAACAAGAATTAATGACAAGAACAAAACAATAATGACAAAAACTTCTGGCTAGTTCAGAAGTTAAAATATGGATTTCTGTATCTAAATATTTTGTGTTATTTTGGGGCTGTGTGAAATATGACATATTTATGCCTACATTAGGAACTTCTCATGAACAAAATCTCCATATTCTTTCTATTCCAAATATCTAAAATTGACAGCTCTTTCTCCAATTAAAAAATAAACATAACAAACTCTTCTCCTTCACCATATAGTTAATAACTAAAAAGTCTGGACAGAATTAAAAGTTCAATCACCTAAGGGTTTTAAAGAATTGACAAAAGCAGGCAGATTTTAGAGGAAAACTAAAGGTTGGAGGCAATAATCTTCAGAAGGTGAATTTTCTGTATTTGAGAGACTTTACTGCAAGGTCAAGCACAGTTGTAGTACAGTGAAAAGTGGCTAAAATGCTGAGAGAAAGTTTGCTGTCTTTTTGTCCAGAGGAACTAAGGCTAGGAGACACAACAAGCAGAGTTGTGTATGAACTCAGAAAGGAGAGAGCCAGATAAGGCAAATCTAAACATTTGGGCAGACCTGGTTGACTCTAGAACCACACATGTGCTGAGATGATTGAAAGGAGTGTGAATTGAGATCTGAGCTGCTACTCACCACAGGCAAGGCAGAGGTTTCTGTTTGAATCCAACCAAACTAACCACCTGCTCAAACAAAAATATGAAGACTCTTAAGAGGAATATAACCAAATTCAGAGTCTCTACAATGTAACTGATACAATGTGCAGGATACAACTCAAAATCATTTGATGTATGAAAATCCAGGAAATGTGATCTAATCTCTAGGGAAAAGATAATCAGTAGAGGCCAATTCTAAGATGATCAATAACTTAGAATAATCAGACAAGGGTTTTAAAGCAGCTCTTAAAACTGTGCTCAGTGATATAAATGAAGGTATTTGTAATGAACAATAGGAAAATTAGTGGAGAAACTATGAAAGAAGAGTCAAATGGAAATTTTAGAACTAAAAAATGGAATATCTGAAATTAAAAAAATTCATATGATGGGTTAAAGAGCTATGTGAAGATGATAGTAGAAACACTCAGTTAACTTGAAGATAGATCAATACAAATTGTTCAGTCTGAAGGAGAGAGGGGAAAAAGGGTAGAAATAAAGTATAAAGAGCTTCAAGTACTTGTAGTACAATATCAAAGGGTAATTAGAATTCCAGAAGGAAAGGAGAGAAAGAAAATGGGGCACAATAAAATATGAAGAAATAATGATCAAAAACTTTCCAAATTTGGTGAAAGACAAAAATTTACAATCCAAGTACTTCAGTGAATCTAAAACAAGATAAGTATGAGGAAAACCAAGCCTAGAAATATCAGTCAAACTGCTTAAGACCAAAGTCAGAATACCCCAAATAGTTTTTGATCAAAGTTCTTAATAAACTTTATTGATTTAAAAAAATAATTCTGAAAATATAATTGAACAGAAAACTTTCTGTCCTGAATTTCAGTTACATATTTATGTATAACTTTAGGTAAATTTAGGAAATTTCATTAAATAAAGTGTGCCAATAGGATTGTTATAAAAACAGGAAAAGCTTTAATCATGGGCTTAAAGTAACAATTTACTAAAATATACAAGTAAAAAGAAACTCATAAAAGATATTTTTATTTTAGTGTTTTGGAACATAGAAGTTATATTTCGGGCTTTTGAATATAGCCAAATTATTTACATTATTTATTGCATATTTAATTAAATATGTTTAAAGACAGACTCTTCAGCAGTGAAAATTCAAGAGCCTTATAGATATATAAGCAAATTTTTACATTTCCTAACTCTAAACAGAAAATTGGTTCATCTAGTGCAAAATTAAGTAGGATTTGATTGGGAAGATCTGGGTCCTAGTACTGGTTCTAGCCAAAAATATAGCCTTGACTGAGTCACTTAACCTCATCTGAGTCTCAATTTCCTCATATTTAAGATGTGGGTTTCATATTTTCTATGGTTAAAAAAATAGAGTAATCGTTAAGAAAGTGAACACTTGTGCCAGACTGGTTTGAATTCTGGCCCTCCCACTTTTAGCTATGTGATCTTGAATAATGAACCACTTTGTTTCCTTATGTTTATGTATTTCTTTATCTACAAAATGAAGCAATATCCTCTTCATAGAAGTATTGAATTAAATAATGCATGTTAAATTTTTATGTCAGTGCTCAATAAGTGTTAGCATTAGCTTTTTTTAATTTTTTATTTTTCGTTAAAAAATTTTTAAATTTTTATTTATTTTTGAGAGAGAGAGAGAGAGACAGAGCTTGAGCAGGAGTGAAACAGAGGGAGACACAGAATCTGAAGCAGGTTCCAGGCTCCAAGCTGTCAGTACAGAGCCCAACACGGGGCTCAAACTCACAAACTGAGATCATGACCTGAGCCAAAGTCAGTCAGTTAACCAACTAAGCCACCCACGTGCCCCTAGCATTAGCTGTTTTTTAAAATGACCCTGAAATTTGAGGTACATATGAAAGTACATATTAAGTGAATAATAAACACAATTCCTTTTTGCATATTAGAATTTTGAGGCAGGAACATAATAAGGGTATGCCCAAGGAAACAGTAATTCTGGGGCACCTGTGTGGCTTAGTTGGTTAAGCATCCAATTCTTGATTTCAGCTTGGGTCATGATCTCATGCTGACAGCACGGAGCCTACTTGGGATTCTCTCCCTCTCTTCCCTTCTCCCCACTCACGTTCTCTCTCTGTCTCTCTCCTAAGTAAATAAACTTTAAAAAAATGAAAACAGAGTAACTCTGTAATGGAAGCAGAAATAATAAGATGCTGTTTCATGTATAGGTGACAATTCACAAAAATAAATCTTCAGACATCAAAAAATCAGTAATTTTTGTCTGTTTATTGTTGCTTCAAAGATACTTGGAAGTATTCAAGTAACTGGTTTGACTGCCTCTATTTGGTAATTTTTTTTCTCTACAGTTGGTTCTAAATGAAAGTAAACTATACTTCAGTTCCGTACGTACCCCTCAAAAATATTTTTCTTTTGAACCACTAATAACACTTTCAACATCACAAAAAGTGCATTGGTAGAACCAAGCAAAAGGTACAATTTATTAACATAAACCTTTGAGTCTGGAAGTGTACCACCAGATTATAGAAAAATATTGTCAAGTGAAATCTAAAGCAGAGGATTAACAGCTTGACAAATTACTTGAACAAGCTCATTAGTAAAGGACATATTCACAAGTGCTAGAAATGTCTAGAGAGCCCAGAACTGTGGTTCTTTTTCTGAGTAAACATTGCCAAGTTCTGAAGATGCCATTTCAATAGTTCTGGCAATAATTACAGCTTAGAGATGTGGGATTTTTCTTCCTAAGGGTTGAAAGCATTATTGTCCCTGTGGCTTAAATTTTCTGTGTACTGGGATGTAGAGATAATGATTTGCATGTTTCATATCTTAAAGGTATAAAATGTATATTTAAATGCATTTTTTCCTCTAATTGTAATACACTTTACTCAAATGTTTCACCTATTTTACTAGATACCTTATTTCCTTTCCTTGGCATTTAAATACTGCTTAATAAAAAATAATAATTACAATGCTAGGCAGTGAGGCAAGTAATTAGTTGGTGTTTTTAAGACTAAATTTTATTTTAAAATATTCTTAAATGTCTTACCACGTGAAAATACCCCTGATTTTAAAGCTCATTTTCATTGTTCCTCCCTTAGCATTTTCTATTTCTTTCATGTCTTTTGGGATACTGAACAGCTGAAACTACACTAAACCACAAAGAAATCTGAGGTTACTAAAGTGTCAAGGAATGTTCTGCATCTCTTTCTCTCTGCCTTACAGAGAATACTCCCAGACTCAGAGAAGTAATAAATGGAACAGGATCTTCAGCACTTAAACAATGTTGTCTATGTTTGCATTTAAAAGATACTGAATCCTTCATACCAAAGGACATGTTTTCTATTAAACATTTAAAATTTTCACTTTGAATAGAAGTCCAGTTGTATTGAAAAAAAAAAAAAAAACAAGAAGCCTTCAATAGCACCATAAACCAATATCATAGCAAAAAAAAAAAAAAAAGATCCATTTAAAAAGAATAATGGTGACTATCAAATATATAGAGTAGAAAAAATTATTGTGGGAAGACAATGAGATATGGAGTCAGCCTGCACTGGTCTTAAAACTGAGTATAGCTCGTCATAGAAAAACTGAGCCCCCATCTCCTTAGCTCTGAACTGGGAATAACATCAACTGGGCAGTTGTGACAATCAAGTGACATGATTGGGCATGCATCATAATCCACATCTGTTACTTATGTAGTGATTTGTGGTCTGATCTAAAGTTTGTACTTCATGCAAGTAGTCACAGTTAAAATAGTATGTTGACAGAAACTTGAACTATGTTGTTAGGGGACTAGTGTTATGTAACTGAAATCCATGCATGTCAAAATGTGCAAAATAGGACTGTCTACTCTCATTTTTTTTTTCCTACTGGCCTTTATGCTATTGTCATATATTTAACTTTTATGTTGTAAACCCAACATTGTTATTTTTGTATAGTCAATTATCTCATAAAAGATTTAAATAATTTTAAGAATCTCATACATTAACCCATGTGTTTATCATTTCCAGTGTTCATCATTCTCTTCTGTAAGCCCACATTTTCATTTAATATTTTGTCTGCTTGAAGGACATCCTTTAATATTTCTTGTAGTGCCAGTGATGAATTAATTCTTTCAGATTTGGTATGTCTGAAAACAACTTTATCTCATCTTTGCCTCTGAAAGACATTTTGCTGGGTATAGAATTCTAGGTAGACAGGTTTTTTTCCTTTTAGTGTTTTCAAGATGTTTATCCATTGTCTTGTCAGATTGTTTCTAATAAGAATTCTGACATATTCATCTTTGTTCCTTTGTTCTTCTCTTTTTTGACTGCTTCATGATTTTATCACCAGTTATGATATGGTTTGGTAGTTTTCTTCATATCTCTTATGCTTGGAGTTCATTGACTTTCTTCTATTTGTAGGTTAATAGTTTTCATAAAAGTTTGGAAATTGTTAGGCGATTATGTCTTGTATGCTATCCTCTCTGCCTTCCTCCTTCAGAGACTCTAATTAATCATACATTAGGCTACTTGAAATTGTTCTACAACTCACTGTTCTTTTTTCTCATTTTGAGTAATTCCTATTGATATGTCAAGTTCATTAGTCACTAATCTGCAATGTCTAATTGCCATTAATCCTATCTACTGTACTTTCACCTCAGACATTGTACCTTTCATCTCTAAAAGTTTGTGTTTAGTCTTTTTAATATCCTCCATGTTTCTACTTAGCTTTTTGAATATATGTAACAACTGTGGCTGTTGTAATGTTACCTGTTAATTCTAACATCGACATCACATCCAGGTTTCTTTGTATGCCTAGTCATCTTTAGAGGGCAGCCACTGTGAATTTTATCTCATAAGTGCTGGGCATTTGGGGTTTTTTTATAAGTATTTTTGAGCTTTTTTCTAGGATACAGTTGTAATATGGGAATGGTTTGATCCTTCTTGACCTTGCTTTTATGATTTGTTGGGTAGGGGGTACCATAGTAGTGCAACCTAGCGCAAAGCATTTCCTATTACTAGGACAAATTATTACCCAGTGACTTGTGGCTGGTGAGAACTGGCATTGTTACTAGACCCTTGTGAGCACTGGACAATGTTTGTTCTAATCCTTTTGAATATCTCTTTCTTCAGCCTCCATTTCCTCACATGTATGTGCTGATCAGTACTGAGTTTAATAATCTTAAGGGGGATCATCTGCAGATCTCTGGAGTTCAGTCTTCTCTTCTTAGTGGTACTCTATCCTGTGAACTCAAGCTAATTTGGTTTCCCTAGACTCTCAGCTCCACTTTTTCACTCAGTAAGTCTACTGGGCTCTTCCTCAGTTCTTCTTCCTTGCATCATGTCCTGGAAACTCCCTCAAGGCAGTAAGCTGGGAAAATCATAGGGCTCCATTTGTTTGTTTCCTCATCCTCAGGGATTATTTTCTTCATTGTCTGAGGTCAAGTCTTGAAGTCCATTTTTTGATGTAGTTTGCTTATTTCGTTCTTTCAGTAAGACAGGTACATGCAGTCCTCAATATTCCATCTTGGCTGGAAACAAAAGTTATATCTATCTTTTAAGAAATGACCACTTCTTGAGTTTTTGTGTAGTATCAGAGAAGAAAATCTAGAATTATCTGAAAACACTATTACTTTTTCCTTTTCCCAACTACAATCTGTGTGAGTTGGACTTCACAACATATTGTAACAAATGCAGAATACCACTCTTCTATATAATGTGAATCTAACCAGAAACCTTAACTTTATTACCTGGATCAGAGTTTTACTAGCAGTTTGAGGTATGCCATTTCATCTTAGACTAGGCAATTAAGCCTACCCCAATAGAATTAAAACCAGAACACCCAGAAGTTACAAAATAGTGAAGTAAAATGACATTTTAAGTAGCTATACATTTTATGTATTTCTCTACTCTTTTGTTTAGAGGTTGAATGAAAAAGGTGATCCCTATGTGGATTCATATAATCAATACCCACCCACATGCTCACATAAAAGTATAGGAGTCATCTGTAACAGCAACTAGGATTGGGAAAAAACTCTCCTGAGCTGTATATGAGTAAGCTACAGAATTCCTGTGAGTTTTTGGCACACGTGCCTGAAATGTTACAATTCTTTCTTGTATATATAATTTCCATAGACAAATGATTTTTATGAATAGTTTCCATGAATGATAGTATGCTCAATAGTTAAGATCACAATATTTGAAATCAGACTACTTGGGTTCAAACTCCAACTACTTTCTAATTGTGTGACCTTGAGGAAGTCACATATGCATACTTCAGTGTCCTTTTTTTATAAAATGGTAGTAAAAGTATTATTTAAATAGTTGTTTTGAGAAGTAAATTAGTTAATGTAAATTTCTTAAAACTGGTAAATAAAGCATTTAGCAACTTATATAAATTTTGCAGTTATGGTTTCTTTTCAACCCTGTTGGCTATTAGTCAATGAACTTTAAATGCACACATATCTGAAATCTACCCCTAGAGGTACTCATTTATGAAGTCTAAGAGAAGGCACAAGTTTGTTGTTTTGTTTTTGAGTCCCACAAGTGATTCTGATCACTACAACCTGGCAAGAACTGAAAATCATAATCAGACTTTAAATTATCACTTACAGTAATCAGTGTTAGGCTAAATTTAAATTATTTCTTGAAACATTTTCTAATCCTGGATAGCTCAGGGAATCAGATTGCTTCAAGTAGGAGGAGGCAGAATCTGCCATCAGAATATATCTAAATTCATAAAATATTTGATAAGTAACCACTGAATATCAGTACTGGGTAGACAGAGAGAGGTAAGGTGCCTCTGTTCTCAGGAATGTAAAAGTTAGTGATAACAGAGTAGCATATAAGCACTATTTCCTAAGGTGTGGTACATGCCTGCATACCACTGACTCTTTGTGTAATAAGCAACCCAAGTCTTCCTGGGATCAGGTTTGCCTATCTGCAGCAAGAAAGAGTAGTGACAGATGAACTTTATTCTGTAGTAGACTTTCCTGCAATAACGGCATTATCACTGTCAGCTTTTCTATAGCCAGCCTGAGCCGAACTTGAGCTGGAATAGAGCTGCCAGGCCTACCAATTGCCCTTTCTTTGTGTGGAAACAGATTTCATAGAGATTGGAAAAAGCCAAGCCAGAGAAACCACGCAGCCCTCTGTGTGCTCACCGAAGGGCCACTGACTCCACTATTTCCAACAATAGCTAAGAGAAGAATCGGGATAGGAAAGGAGAATTTGAACAGGAGTAACCCTAGAAAACCAATCATGTTCAGGTTGAAATGTGCTGGGCCATTTACTATTCCACCTACCAGCCATAAGTACTGTAAAGTTTCCTTTTAAAGTGAAAAGTCATCCCTTTAAGAAAACTATTCAGTAAATGGCAGTATAGGCTGTGTGAAAATATGGCAACACTAGGAAGAAAATACAAAATAAGAAGTTGTAGAAATATTACCAGGACACATACACACCTGAATAACATATATGACATTACAGGATTGCCCCCATGAAACATCTAAGAAATGTTACCACCATCATCAGAAAGAAATCAATTTAGTGAGAATGGTCAGGTATGAGTGTCAAAGAAACTGAGATTTATTAGGCTGAGTCTTAAAGAAGGGACAGAATTGGCTAAAGGCACGGGCTATAGAGGAAGCAAATGGCAGGAAGGGAAGAACTTAAACAAAGGAAGAGATATCCAAAGCATAGTAAGAACACAGTGAAGCCACTTTAGAAAAAATAAAGAATCTCAGTTCATCATTTCTTACATAGAAAATTTACCTATATTTATTTAGGGTCTTTATTATATATTTTTGGACAAATAATAAAGGTTACCTAGAATATGTTATTTCACTATATACATGAATATACCATTTTTGAAGTGGTATATCTTTATATAGCAATACCTTAAAATGCATTAATTATATTGATATTATCATATAGCTCTAAGACACCAGAGTAGTGGTGAACATACTAATAAGTGTTTCACATCTATAACTTTCATCAGGTCTCCTAAAGCCATTTAGGATACATAAAGCATTCTTACTGCCCTTATGACTTCCGCTGAGATTTTCAATTCTAGTTTAGAGAATTTTAGACAGGCAAATAGAAACAATAGAGTAATAGAGAAAAACAAATTGGTAAAAGTCAGAAAATTTAATCAAAGGAAAATTTAATAGTTGTAGGAAAACTGAAAAGAGAAAGATTCTCATTTTTATATCATGGAATGATAAAATTCTTTAACACAAGAAACAATGAGATTATTAAACAGACCTTAATGTACTTTTTGTTACTATTTTTTTAGTTTTATACTATGAAATAATTAATGCTCCTACAAACAAGTTATTGTAAATACTGATTAATACTCTGTAGCAATTGGCATAATTGTCTAGGTGTTCATTAGAATGATAGCAATCATTCTAATCACAGAACAGCTTTAACTTGCCTTGTGAGTTTCAGAACAGTATCCATTTCTCACCCATACAATAAAGAAGCTGGACCAGATGACATCTAAAGTTTCTGACAATTCTAAATGTTAATATTGCTATATAACTTAGCCAGTCTACTTTCTTTTTTTCTAAACTTCTTAAATCAGCATTTTCCCTAAAATTAGTGAAAGCTTTCCAAAATGCATCATGTTTTAGAAAATTAAAATTAAAATCTATTTCAGACTAGGAATTGAAAATAGCAATTTCCTTACAAATAAATCAAAGTCCTTTATTTCCCACCAACCACGTTTCTAAGAAAATGGAAGTATTTTTAAGATTCAGAAATCTATAAAACCTTTAAGAAACAGTTACTGAAAGTAAAACTAAAAAAAAAAAAAAATTCTCAAGAGCCTAGGTGGCTCAGTTGGTTAAATATTCGACTTTGGCTCAGGTAATGATCTTGCAATTTGGGATTTAAGCCCCACAGTAGGCTCTGTGCTGACAGCTCAGAGCCTGGAGCTTGCTTCAGACTGTATCTCCCTCTCTCTCTGCCCCTCTCCTGCTCGCACTCTGTCTCTCAAAAATAAACATTAAAAAAAATTTTTTTAAAGTCTCATTTCTTACTAAGATGAAGCTTTGTATTAGGAAGTTATTACAATAAAAAAATTAGCAAATTACCTATTTTTGGATGATCCACAATATTTGAAAAAATAACTCCTTTATTCTGTATAATTTTATACCATAATAACTTTCCTGAATTTCTAAAACGTATATGCAATTACTTTCACATACCTCTTCAAGGAAAGGTTTCATTAACCACTGCAAACACTGATTTATTAAATAAAATAGAAGTCCATGCTTTATAACTCAGCATTAAATTTCTCACAGAGAAATCAAGAAAGAATATTCCCTATCATAGATAGTTATTAACTGTCTTTGTTAAGTCTTCCAAATAATATTTCATAAAAGAAATCAAGTTAAGTGGGAGCTGCCTTTACAGATGATGCCTGTGCTTTGGCCATTCTTCGAACCAGTGCTTCTTGTCTTTTTCTTTGAATTTCTTCAGGAGAATATTTTTTATTTTTCTCTTCTTCCTCTAAAAATTAAACAAAATATAGATATTACTTTTATAGACTACACAGTCATCTTGAACATGAGTTTTAATTTTTTACTTTTATCATCCAGACTTGCCACACTGGTATAACTATTAAATCACACTAAACTACTAAATACGATATTTGATGTACAGATACAGTGTTCTAGGCCAAAAGAAAATCAAGTACTGATCAATCCGTTCCTATTTTATACACCTTTCACAGTGTGATAAAATTCATTTGATTAAAACTGTACATTTTGACTTCCCAGCATATAATTCTTATGAATAAAATCTAATTTATATAATTGACAAATGAGTATTTTTTAAGAACTAGAATTTTATTTTACTTTTTAGTTGTCTTAATGTTTTATTTATTTTTGGGAAAGAGAAAGAGTACGAGAGGGGGACAGCACAGAGCCTGATGCAGGGCTTGAACTTGTGAACCATGAGATCATGACCTGAGCCGAAGTCCAATGCCTAATAACATACTGAGCCACCCAGGTATCCCCAAAACCTGGGATTTTAGATGTTATATATAAACTTCAACAGAAAGGTAGTCAAAATATAATGAATTCAAATATCAACACCTTAAATAGTATACATTTACTATAAGCTGTATCAATATTCATGCTAATTTTTTTTCCTCTAGAGAGCTCTAAGATTTTCATTTTAGCCATTCAGGAAAAAATGTTTTAGAGTGATCCAGTGAAATCTATCATGTCAATAAATATATAATTCACTGTCAGATGTTTTTATTTGGAGGACACATTTTATATAAACATTAGAAAATTATTTCAGGGGCACGTGAGTGGCTCAGTCGGTTGAATGTCCAACTTTGGCTCAGGTTATGATCTCATGGTTCAGTTTGTGAGTTTGAGCCCTGCATAGGGCTCTCTGCTGTCAGCACAGAGCTGGCTTCTGATCCTCTTTCCCCCTTTCTCTGTCTGCCCCGCCCCCAGTCATGCTCACTATCTCTCTTTCTCTCTAATAAATAAACATTAAAAACATTTTAAAAAGATTATTTCAAAGAGCATTAATATCTGAATGAAAACTTCAATTCGAATGTCTTTTTAATATATAAAAATGTGAAGCATTCTGACATTCCTATGCAGCATATTTTAGTATGCTTTTAGTATACTTTAGGTAAATGTACTATAAAATAAACAATGTGTTTTAAATTAAGTAAATGAAAATAAAATTAAGTTTGATATTAGTAACATCCAATTCTACCTCTGCCAAAATACGGAGTTCTAATAAAATGAATTTAATTCCAGAGTTAAGTCACTTTGAGCTAAAATATTAGATTATCTATGTAATGCTAATAAGAATCAAACTTTGAAATTAGCAAACATATTTTCTCATTTAAATGATGTTTCAAAATTAAGACCATCATATTTAAGCAACCTTGTATTGGTAAAACTGTTTATGTTGTAAAATCTGTCTCTCATAGAATAACAATCTGTAGTACTGTTGGCAGAGAAGTATTATTTACACTAACATCTAGACACAGGTTTAGAATTTGTTCTAAGACATTTCTCTTATTACCTAAGGGAGATTATTTGTCCAAAATACATTATCTGTCTCCCCTTCCTTTCTTGGTATAATTGGAAATGGGAGAGGGTATTCAGGGTAAGAGAGAAATATTTCAGATAAACTCCCTAGATGACTCTGATGACTTATTTCCTAAACTTATTACCTCAAAGATTTGTAGCTATTTCTCCCTATAGAAAGATGCTACAAGATACTTTATAATTAGCTTGACTAATCATCTAATATTTTAGTCTCAAAGCTGAGAAATACAAGAAACTCAGAATTCACACATACACAGTTGCATTCAATTGACCACAAGTTTGGAAGGAAAACAGATTAATAATCCACGACAGCAGAAAAGAACATAGCTCCCTAAAACTGGGTTTACAACTAACATGGTGAAATTCTTGGAAAAATAATTTCAAATGATATAAAGTCACACCATGAAAATTTGATTTAGAGAGAGTCACCCTTTTCTCTCATCAGCCCTTCCTTTAGCTCATTCTGCAATAAACATACATGGCAAAGTTTCAAACTATTTCAAGGTACAAAGCAAGAGTGGCTCTTTTTTTTTTTTTTTTTTTTTTAATGTTGGTTTATTTTTGAGAGAGAGATACAGACCGTGATCAAGGGCAGAGAGAGGAGACACAGATTCTGAAACAGCACACAGCCTGATGCAGGGCTTGAGCCTAAGTCTGACACTCAACCGACTGAGCCACCCAGGCGCCCCAAGAGTGGCTCTTCTTAATCTTTATTATAAGGCAGAAATCAGGAAGGAAAAAAAAATTCTGTAAAGGGCCAGAAAGTTAATATATTAACCTCTGAAGGTCATATGGTCTCTTGTTGCAACTCTTCAGCTCTGTTATTGTAGCATGAAAACAGCCATGGACAATATAAATGATGTGACTGTGTTCAAACAAAACTTAGTTTATGGACAATGAAATCTATGTAATTTTCAAAGGTCATGAAATATTACTTTTCTCTTGATTTTCTCAACTATTTAAAATGTGAAAAACATCTTAGCATCCTGGATGTATAAAAACAGGCTCTGGGCTGGATGTGGATGGGCCATGGTTTACCAAACCCTGCCTTAAAACAAGGGTTAAATGGATTTTGTTTCAAAGATGTTCTCTAGAAAGTAGCTTGCTACAAAACAAAGTAAAATAAAGTGGAAACAATAGAAAATAGATTAATGTTAATTAGAAGATTAGGTACTATCAGTAAACTTAAAAAAATTGATAAGATAAACTGAAAGGCAGATTATCCACTCATAAAATATGCAGATAAGGTAGTAGATAGTTTTGGGAAAACTCAAATATTCCAGAGAGATCTTTAGTACTCTTTAACATAATTATAAATTTTTTTTTAATTTTTTTTTCAACGTTTATTTATTTTTGGGACAGAGAGAGACAGAGCATGAACTGGGGAGGGGCAGAGAGAGAGGGAGACACAGAATCGGAAACAGGCTGCAGGCTCTGAGCCATCAGCCCAGAGCCTGACGTGGGGCTCGAACTCACGGACCACGAGATCGTGACCTGGCTGAAGTCGGACGCTTAACAGACTGCGCCACCCAGGCGCCCCTCTTTAACATAATTATAACTGTATTTAAATAATTTCATGTTGAGAGTTTGGTTCAATTAAATACATTTTCTTAAATATAAATTTAAATTATTTACATGATTTATTTAAATAAAAATAAAAATTATAGATTAACAATTTTTAAAATTTCAAAATATCTAGGCTATAATATAGGGAAATATTAATTGTTGGTGTTGATAAGAATATAAATTGATGAAACTTTTTGGGAAGATTTAATGATATCCACTAAACTTCAAAACATTCTTACATCAATTTTTCAGTAATTAACAGATACAATCACAGGAGCATGCAGAAATTTATGTAGAAGTATATTCACTGGAGTATTGTTTGTAATGTAAAAAATGCAACCAAACTGAACTTCCTGTCAATAGAGAGGCAGTTAAATAGATCAAGGTACATCCATATAATAACATACTATACAGTCATTAAAAGGACTGAAGCAAAACTATACATAGAACTGGAAAAGAGGGGCGCCTGGGTGGCTCAGTCAGTTAAACATCCGACTTCGGCTCAGGTCATGATCTCATGGTACATGGGTTTGAGCCCTGCGTTGGGCTCTGTGCTGACAGCTCAGAGCCTGGAGCCTGCTTCAGATTCTGTGTCTCCTTCTCTGCCCCTTTGCCCTTCACCAAATTGCACTCTGTCTCTCTCTCTCTCTCTCTCTCAAAAATAAATAAACATTACAAAAAAACAAAACAAAACTGGAAAAGATAGCTATGTTAAGTGAAGGCAAAACCAAGTTGCCAAATAGTAGGTACATAGCATATAATTCCATCTGATAGATGTATAGGCATGCATACACACACACACACACACACACACACACACACACACACACACACACACACGGACATTTTTATATGCACAGAAAATGTTAAATGATGTATTCTAAACTGTTAGCTATGGTTTTCCTGAGGCATGGCTGTGCAAAAAGAGAAACTGGGAATTTAATTTTTCACTTCAAATTAATTTACTCTGCTTTCTTCTTAAACAACGAGCATATTACTGTTACGAGTTAAAAAAAAAAATCACTTAAATAGGAAAGTTGAGCAGTAATGCCAACAAAAGCACCATCTAGAATCTAAACAGAAAACAATGATGTAATGTTAAAAGAAGATAAAATCTCCCTCACCTTATTAGCACTGATCTACATAATAGATAAAAATCCTAATATTAGCCTGAAGTGAGGGAGACTGATTAAAAAACATCTGTAATTACAAGCTAGCATAGTAAATGCTATAACAGAAGTTAAAGCTGGGTATTGGAGAAACCCAGAGAAAGTGAACCTAAATTATTGAGCTGAATAAAAACATACTGTGTTTTAAAGGACAAATGGAAAATAGCCAGGCAGATTTGGTATATGCATGTGGGGGTACTATGTTTCGGTGAAGTAAATAGCATCTGTAAAAATGTAAGGCTGTGAGAAAGAACTGGACATTAGGAAGTACAAGTAGTTATGCCAGATACAGTGCCTTTTAAAAAAGATTACAGTATCAGTGAATAACAGATTTTTCACATTATATTACATGATATTCATTCAGATACTTACTAAACATCTTCTATGTGGGAGATGCTGTGGTAGGTCTAGGTATTCACAGATAAGACAGACAATAATCAATACTTAATTGCAAACTGTGATAAAAGAAATAAGAGAGATGATGGAAAATGACAAGGAAAAGACCTATAGATTGTTCAAGGTCTCTGTGAGAAGGTCATACTTAAACGGAGACCTAAGGATAAAAAAGCACCAACCAAAAGATGGATGGGGGTGGGGAAGGGGAGACAAACATCAGGAAGAAATAGTTTTAGTTGGGAACAGCATAGTCATAGCTCCTGAACTAGGAAAGAAACTATGCTGTTTGAGAACTGAAAGACAGCTAATGTAACTGAAACTTACTTGGTAAGTGAGGTAAAAAAGAAGGTAGGCAGGTAAGGAGTGATAATCCAGGGCCTTGCAGATCAGTGTAAAGTTGGAATATTATTTGAAAGATGATGGCCATCATTGAAGGCTGTGGTTAAGCACAAGAATGCCATGTTTGCCTATTTGTTTTTAAAAGATTATTCTACTGTTTGGAGACTAGTGTGGAAAAGAGATAAAAGAACTGCAGGAATCTAGTCAAGAAATGTTAGCTTGGATAAGGGTAGTAGAGGTTGAGTGAGGAAAATGGACAATTTTAAGATGTATTTTTCTGAGATAGAAACAATACAACTTGATAGAATTGTGGGAGAGGAATCAGAAAAATCAAAGATGACAGACAGGCTGTACTGAGTAAGCAAACTGCAATTCTAACCATCACAGCAAATGTGTTTAATTAGAATGCTCTGAATTTTCAAATATTGCTCACCTCAATGTTCTGCTAAACATAGGAGTATGATGAAGTTTTAAAACAATGAGATATTTAGTAAACATAATCTCTTGGAAATAAATAGATCTAAAAGTACAATTTCCTAGTAAATAATTCAGAAAACATTCAACAAATATTTACTGAATACCTACTATATGCTAGTCACTGAATTAAAAGCTGGGAATCTGATGCAGTCTTGTGAAAACATAAATCACCCCTCTTTGTATATTACAGCATAATTATTCCTAAGAGTCACTTTAAGAATTCTAGTTAAATGTCATACTTTTTTAATCTTACGTTACACAAATTCGATACAACAAATAACTAGGTTAGCTACTTTCCCAGGTGATAATTTTCAAACTACTTTATACATACCTTTTGAAGGTTGTTTCAAAGATTCAGAACGTTTCACCAAACACTGTTGTTGAATAGCCCTCCCACAAAACGAATGGACAGGAGTTTTATTTTTCTCCAAACCCTGTGTAATTTTGGTATCAGAAATACTTCCTGGTAGACAATTTTGATTAAACTGGGAAAGAATTTGAGAATTTTTCATCTTTGTAAATGTATACTTAGGAAATCTAACTGTTCTGTTAAGGCCACTCTGATCTGCATCTCTTGTGCTCCTATGGGACAGATGCTGAGTACTTAATTTCTTCTTATAAGTAGCAGTTTCTGTATTCCTATAATCTGAACTCACATTCAAACTTGAACTTCCCGTAAGAACTGACTGTGGACTTTTCACTTGTATTGGAACATCAGTGTTATTCCAGGAGAAATGCAGATTATTGATATGACAATTTGAGTTCTTGGAGTATATTGTCAAATTTGTTGTAGCACCTAAAAAACTTGGAGAATTTCCACAGATTTCCCTTTTATCCATCTTTACTGGTTTATTTAATTGTGAGCTATTTGTGAAAGATGTGTGCCCTGAAATGCTGCTGAGATTCAAATGTTTTGATTGCACCAACTGACTTTCTTGTTTAGATGTAGTAAATATGTTTTTGGCTCCATGTTTGGAACTATTATTGATCTCAAGTGTACTTTCTGGTATCTTGCTGCCCTTTCTAATGTCTTGTTGCTGAGTTAGTCTTTCAATATCATCACATGCTTGGTATAATAAATCATCATCTACATCATCTGCTTCCCAGGTATTCTCTAATTGATGGCATGCTTTAACAATTTCATTGGCAAATGATGGATCATTCCAGTCATCAAAGAAAGAACCTAACTTTGATGCATTAGTCTGATTTGTATTATAAACACTGGTTTCATTGCCCAAAGTTGCAGAGCCAAAAGGATTTATATTAGCAGGTGCTTTAAAAGACTGATTAAAAATGGACTTATTTTCTTGTTCATTAGAATATCCTGTGTTCAAAGTAGACTTTTCAAAAGTATTTACATTAGAAGTAAATTTAGTATGCATATCTTCTTTTACTTTTGTCAGATTAGATGCAACTGAACAGTCTTGAACAATTTTATTGAAAGATTTCTCAAGTTTCATCACATATCCACTGGATGGCAATTTGTTTGGTTCATCATTTGGATTTAGTGAAAAACTGTATTTTCCAGAATCTATTAATTCCTTGTTATGTGTCTTTGAAGGGAGATCTTGTACAATTTTTGAATCCCTTAACCTGGCACCTAGGCTTGTATTCATTCTTGACTTATGTTTATCACACTTATTGTTAAAGTTACAAATACTCTTTTGATCAGCAATCTGGGCTGTTTTAGGAGCTGGGGAAAGTTCATACATTTTGACATTTTGCATAACAAAAGGTTCATTATTTAGTAAGTTTTCCCAATCATCCTCAAAATCACTGGTAGGAAATGCATCAAGGTGTTTATTAAAAGCTTCTGGCTTCTCAGTGTAAGAAGTCACACATGGATTTGTCATTCCAAGAGTATCTACTTGACAAGAAAGTGATCCTGGGGTTTTATCTGGCAGTTTTTCAGTGACCAGAGTTTCATTAGTAATGATTTTCTCCTTTTTCAAAGCGCTTTTCTTTCCAAAGGTAGTATTACTGGTGTTCAAAAAAGCATCTGACAGATCTTGGCTGAACTGTCCACTACATTTCTGAGTAGAGCCATCAAAAATGGCATTAAAGGCTGCTTCAGCATTTTGGTCAAATGGCTTCTGACTGCTATTTTGATCATTTATCACAGACATTTTGGTGTTTTCTTCCATTGGGTTCTTCATTATAGCATTATCTATTTCTGGAACTATATCATGTAATAACTGCATCTGTACATTATCTTTATAATTACTTAAAGTCTCTGCTTCTGAAATTGTCTGAATAAAATCATGATTTCTCTTCTTTTGCTCTTGAATCACATCTAGCTCTTCCATATTTTTATCAAATTGCTTAGCCAATTTCATAAGTTCTTCCTCTTGATTTTGTGTTTTCAACCTATTAAACATTTAAAAAGTCATAATTAAGAAAGCTTCTAAGAGTCATTATAAATATTCAGTTGTTATCAAACATATTTTAATATATTAAAACTCAAAATTTCAACACAATTATTTTAAGTCTAAAGTTTTACATGTCAAAACTGAAAAAAGTAATTTCTAAATATTTTAATAGAGTAACAAAATCAAAGCAGAGTATTATTAAATATATTTACTCCACTGAATGTCAGAAAAGCTGAAAAGTTTGAACTTACTTTGTGCAGCTGATTTTTGCTCTTGATTTGCCTTTTGCTACACTAGGAGTACAAGGAATAGCAGAAGCACCAATCCACATGCCTAGCATGGAGTTTGTTGTTGGTTTTTCATCCTTTGGCAGAAGGGAAAAGAGATATGTTTACAAAGGAAGGAAAGAAGGGAAGGAGGGGGAGGGAGAGGGAGGGAAAAGGAGGGAGAGGGAAAGGGAGAGAAAGAAAAGAAAGAAAGGGAAAGGAAGGAAGAAAAAAAAGAAAAAGAAAGAAAGGGAAAGGAAGGAAGAAAAAAAGAGACAGAGAAAGAAAGAAAGAAAGAAAGAAAGAAAGAAAGAAAGAAAGAAAGAAAGAAAGAAAACCAAACTTTAACTACATTGAATTATCTTCCTAAAGCAATAAACTGTGGTAAGGTGATAGTTTACTAAACAAGCTCCAGAACAATGAGAAGTTGGAGGATGGCAATAACAAGTTGCAAGAAGTGATCCATTTATGTTTCAGGAAATGAAAATATTCAGAATTTGTAATTCCTTATTTTCAAAAAAATTAACTTCTAAGAATTTAACAAGTGCATATTTAATGGCAAAGGCATAGTTATTATCAAAAGAAAACTGACTTCCTAAGAATAAAGAGAGATTCATATGGAATTCTTTCTATATCACCTGATTCTCCATATTTTCACTATCCCCATCATAATCTTTATCTAAAGTTGGACAATCCATGTTGACCTGAATTGGGAACACTTAGAATTCAGGTCAGCAGGACTGCACTAACTCACAAATGAGTTAGAAAGTGCAAGGTTAGAACTAATGCTAAGAATAAGGCAGGAATAAGAACAAAAATAAGTAGAGAAAGGAGAAAGAGAAGTTTGACCACTATGAAGGATAGGAAAAAGCCATTTTAATCCTGGATATTTTTGCTATGTGTTTCAGTCATCTGATCAAGCAAAAAATTAGAAAATGAGTTTATTCATTAGTTACAAACCAAACCAACAAATCAAATAGGTTAACCATTTTCTACTCTATTTTTGTACTTAGAATGAACACAGTACTCAGAATGAACATAATATCACACAAGGTAAAAATAATCTTATCACTAGATTATAGGATACTTGAAGGCATGGAATGATCTTATGATTATTATAGTTCAGCATCTAACAAAATGCTAGGCATAAAGAATATATCAGTTTACATTTATTTGCTAGGTTTAGGTGAAAAGATCCCTACAACTTGATACTTTAAAATCCTCAATCAACAAGCAGTTTAGCAGTTTTCTTAGATGTCCACTTGAACCTAGATTTTAGTTTCACAAAATACTCCAGTAAACCAGTAAGTTTACTTTTAGACTCTATACATTTCCACTTTTGTTTCAACAACCTTGAATTTAGGGAAAATAACATTCTTAATGATTTAATTATGGGCACTTTGTCCATTTACCAAGTATTTTAAAATTAATTGACTTTTTTAGAGAATAAAGGTAGGACAGCTTTATATGTCCAATTTTATGTATACAAGGGCCCTTGTATGTTTTTATATTAATTATATTTTTAAAATGTCTTTAATAATAATTGCATAATTCATTGATTTCCAACTACAATCCAGGTGTTATAAGGTATCTGAACATATTACTTCATTTACTCCTATATACAGTGTGTAGTTGTATAAAAATAATGAAAAAATATACATCTTCAAACAAACACCATATGAAAAGTATCCCTGAAGAAAGTGAAATGATTGTCCACTGAATATGGAAGTGCATATTTTAAAAAAATGTCACCTCTGAAAATACCAAGGTGACTTAAATAACTATTTGAGGGGGTAACTCACCTAAAAATAAAAAGCATGACTATGTCATTATGAGAACATGTCAGTCTTTTTAAAAGACCTTGATACTACCAAATATCTATAGGCTTTAAAAGTGCTTAGTTGAAAAAAGTAACATTTAAAAGCAACTAATTTCACTGTATTTTTTCTTATATACAAGTTACAACTTGCATATTGTTGCCACTTCTTTATGTGAGCTATTATTTCCAGCCCACTTAGGTAAAGGGTCCAGTAATTTACTCAACTATCTTTTTATCACAATTTAAGCTGGCCAGCCCAAACACATTTTATATGCTTCTTTCATGTGAAACCCACAACTAATGAAGATCTATTGTTAACTTATGAAGTAAATAGTATCATGGCATAAAAGCTATTTAACTACTGAACCATATGTAAAATAAATTTCTATGACATGCCAAACATGGAATGCAGAGCTAGTAGCAACATAGTTGTTTTGACTGTGCTAACTGTAATTTCGGATGTTTTATAGCCACTAAAGAAAACTTTATTTCCTGTCTCCTTCACCTGGATGACGGTGATTCCTTGTAACCACAGTTTGGCCCAGCGCCATCTATTGTTTACCATAAACAATAAACCCTTGATAAGGGTATGTCAAGGAAAAAATCCCAAACTAAAATGTTTTCTAGACTTAAATATTGTTAAATAAGAAAAAGAGAGAGAAGAGGATCAAAACAGAGGTTGACTTAAACTTTATATTTCTTTCTTTCTTTTTTTTTTTAAAGTTTATTTACTTTGAGAAAGAGAGATAAAGCGTGAGCAGGGCAGGGGCAGAGTGAGGGAGAGAGAACCCAAGCAGACTCCATGCAGTCAGCAGAACGCCATGCAGGGCTTGATCCCATAAGCAAAAGATCATGACCTGAGCCAAAACTAAGAATCAGAAGCTTAACTTAACCAACTGAGCCACCCAGATGCCCCTGAACTTGTATTTCTATTTCATTCAAGCAGTACAGGAACTGAAACAAAGAGAAAGAAACTTTTGAAGATGATTCTATGATAGCAAATAACTATCATAAACTATAACATAACCTTACATTTATAGTGCTCTTTAGTTTACAAAGAATTTTTAACTAATTTATTGCTCCTAATAGTCCAATGGAGAGGGCAAGACAAGTACTAATTCTGGTTTATAGCTGAATGAAGTTCTGAGAACTTAAGTGATTTGCGTATGGTCACTCAGTTTAGGAGGTGGACTCAGAACTGACTCCAAATCTAGTGTTCTTTCCACTTTTATGAATGTTGCTCAATGATCTTATTAGTCCACAAGTATTAACAAGAGCAATTTTAATGGGGAAAAAGTAGGCTGTAGACCGTAAACAAATACCACTCACAAAAAACTTAAAAGTTTAAATTTTTATTTTTTGATTCTATTATTTTAGTAACTTTAAAAATGAGGCCATATATGGTTGAACAACATTAAAATAAGTACAGGGGCACCTGGGTGGCTCAGTCGGTTGGGTGTCTGACTTCAGGTCATGATATCACAGTTTGTGAGTTCAAGCCCCGCATCAGGCTCTGTGCTGACAGCTCAGAGCCTGGAGCCTGTTTCAGATTCTGTGTCTCCCTCTCCCTCTGCCCCTCCCCGACTCACACTCTGACTCTCTCTCAAAACTAAATAAAAGTTAAAAAAAAAATTATAAAAAAAATAAACACAAAGCTCTAGTCGAATTTCATCACTAAAAAAATTAAAGTAAGATACATTCTTAGGAAAACATATATTACCAATTATACATTATGTCCCATTTTTCAAAACCTACATTTCAGTAGTAGAAAAGGTAAAAGTAACCTTTACTGCTCTATTTTCAGAAGAACTGTAAAAGACCAAATATTTCTCATCCAAGTGAACTATATGTGGGCCTAGTAGCATAATTTTCACGGTTTTTAAATAAACTACAAACCTAGTGATATTTACCTGAGGAGCAATACGATTAACAATATGTGAGATTTCATCACTATCAGTAGTGTAAATCTGTTTGCTTCTTCCTTTACCTAAAGAAACAAAAACATTTCTATAAATTGTAAACAAAAAACTTAATTTTTAAAAACAGCAGTCACTTCTTAGAAAACAATTTTAATTAGCATGGTTTAGATCACTGTGCACTGACATCACAAGCATATCATAACAATCACGGAAGATTCTCAAAAAACTTCTGTTGTATAAAAGTTCCTGCTACTACCTGACTGAAATTCTATAGTTAAATCCTAATCATTTACCAAATATTTACCCAGATAAAAATGCTAATTAATAATAAATTACCTAACTGTTTTGTCATTGGAGAATTTTGATCCCAAAAGATATCATTCTGTCCATCTGGATCATTAGGAGAACTGAAGGTAGATGACAATAAATCCATTTTCAGCACTCTCTTTGGTGTTTCATACCTTTCTAAGTAAAATAAAGATTAAAAAACAATTGTTGCATTGCAAAGCATTACTTTACTTCATAATACCCCAATGTCAAATATCCCTTAGATTACTTTTTATGGTACAATTATAAAATTTTCTGAGATGATATTACTCTAACCACAACTGAAATATTTCACATAAAAATCCTTGTAATACTTGACAAATTTGACATTGTAAATAGCAAGCATTTTAAGATAGACTAGTAGCTCTATGAATGTGTAACAGTGTATGATCTAATCACTTCATTCATTACCACTGGAACTTGGAGGCTTTGGGAACCACCTATAATTTATAGATACATTTCAAAAACCAAACGGCTCCCAGCAGTAAAAGTCTGTTTAGCCCTTTCATCAACTCTATCCTACTTACACTAATTACTTTAAAAAGCTTTAACGACCCATTTCTTGGTTAGTTTTGTCTAGTTACACTTTTACATTTCTTCAAAGAAATGTTGTTCTTTCCAAAACTGCTTTATGAGAGTAAACTAAAGACAAGGTAACAAAAGCCGACTTTTAAGAACACACTGTAAGAGCATTTGTTTGAAGTGCAGTGCCTACCAGGATTTATTAGAAATCCTTAAAAAATGGAACACCAAAAACTGACCAGAATATTCGGGGGCCCTTAGTTTCCTACTTTGAGGGCCAGCATACACAGGAACTTCCGGCTTATTCGTAATCAGGTGAGACATCACCAAAGCTTTGAGGAAAGAGATAGATACGGCTTTTCGTATGACCCCTCCACTTAAGCAAGTCAGGGCAAAAGTTTAAGCGGGGAGGGGAATAAGTCTCCTGGGAGCAAGGTGAAGGCAGCAAGTCTATCCGATAGCTCTCCTCACTCTGCCACTGCTGATGACTGGAGGAGCAGCCTAGAAATAGCCGCCCTTCCTCAAACAGGTAAATCACAGGACCTATTTCTGTAGCGGCGGCAAGGGAGTGGTCAAACCGAACGGGGCAGAGCTCAAACTCGGGGGTAGTGGCGTCGTGTTCCTTTCGGATTCACGAGGGGAGAAGCCCAGAGAAAGGAAAACACTTCAGACTCCACCCCCACCCGCACCCCAGGTTTCGCCTTGGCAAGCGGGCTGTGGGGCTGCAGCGCACAAGCCCGGAGAGGCCGCGTTGCCGACGTCTCACCCTCGGGGTTACTTTTACTGCACGAAGCGGCTGCTGGAGGCTGCTCTTGTTGTGGCACGGGCCGGGGAGACCTCTCTCCGGCCCTGCGGAGCCCTGAGCCGCGGGCCGACCTCAGCCGCCTCTTCCCTGGCTCGACCACCGAGCTGCATTCCTCAGCCGCCGCCGCTTTGGGCGGCGTGCTCTTCAGGCCAGGGCTGTCCCCATGTTTCCTTCGCCGACTCATTGCCTGTAACCCCCCTCCGCCAGCCGCTCCTCCTTTCACATTTTGTAACGGGAGGAGTAAAGCAATGAAACTACAAGCGGGTCTCCGCGCCAACGGCCGCCGCCATTTTGGCCGATGGGGCGCTCGTAAGAGGCGGCCGCTGATTGGTTGCGTCCGGGCGCGGGGTGGAGCGGTCAGGGTGCCAGGGCTGGGCGCTTCCGCAGCCCGCCTCCAAGACCGCTAGGCTCTGCTAGGTCTCCTGGGATTGGAAGTGATTGTAAAAGGGGCAGTGATCTGGTCGCAGTGTGAGCGCGTGTGAGGTGGAAAGGAAATGGAGTCTACTGGCATCTCTTTACTGAATTGACGACAGGAATTACGCATTACTCAGATTTAGATTATTGTGGGTTTTATTATTTTAAAGAAGAGGTAATTAGGAAGGACAAATTAAGCTATTTTTTCATAGGTGATATGTGGTTAGAAAAATCCAAAAACTGGGGTGTCTGGGTGGCTCAGTCGGTTAAGCATCTGGCTTCGGCTCAGGTCATGATCTCTGGGTCTGTAAGTTCGAGCCCCTTGCCGGTCTCTGTGCTGACAGCTGAGAGCTTGGAGCATACTTCAGCTTGTCTCCCTCGCTCTCTGCCCCTCCGCCACTCATGCTCTCTCTCTGTCTCTCAAAAATAAATAAAGGTTAAAAAAGAAAGAAAAATCCAAAAACTGTAGGAAAATTATTAAATTTGTAAATTAATGTAACGGAATTGCAGGTACGAAGTAAATATTCAAAGATCGGTTATGATTGAATATATTGGGAACAAGCATAACATTGATTTTTAAAGAACTATGATTTCTAATAGCATACAAAATCTCAAATAACTAAAAATAAATTTAACCAAAATTGCAACACCCCTACAGAGAATTATGAAATATTTTTGAAAGAAATTGATGACCTAACTACAGTTGACCCTTGAGTATGACAAGTGTTAGGGGTGCTGACCCCTGCACAGTTGAAAATTCACTGTAACTTTTGATTCCTCCCAAACTTGTATTAGCCTGCTGTTGACTAGATGCCTTTCAATAACATGAAGCTGATTAACACATATTTTGTATGTTATTTGTATTATGTACTGTATTACAATAAAGTAAGCTGTAGAAAAGAAAGCATTATTAAGAAAATGATAAGGAAAATACATTATAGTATTGTCTTTATAAAAAAACAAAAACAAAGAACTATATGAGTAGACCTGCACAGTTCAAACCCATGTTGTTCAAGGGTCAACTATGAATGGAGGATTACACCATATTCATGGATTGTGAGACTCAATATTGTTATGTCAGTTCTTCCCAAATTGATTCTATGCAAATCCATTCAAAATTGCTGTGGGTGTATGTGTGTAGGTTTGTGGATTGGGTGTGTGTGAGTGTGTAATATGACAAGTTTATTTTAAAATGTATGGAAATGCAAAGCACCAAAAATACCCAAGAAACTTAAAAAAAAAAATCCAAGAAATTCTTGAAGGTCCCTTGAAGATTAATAAAGTTGGATATGTACCCTGTATCAAGACCTATAAAGTTATGGTAATTAAGACATTGTGGCAATGGTGAAAGGAGAGGCAAACATGAAAGAAACAGGATAGATGGCTCAGAAACAGACCTTTACATAAATGGACACTAGATTTAAGACAAAGATGATACTTCCAAGCAGTGGGACGAGGACTTTTTCATAATAAATAGTGCTTGGGTGATTTGATATTCGCTTGGGGGAAAAAAAAGAAACTTAGCCTCTACCTCAAACCATACTCCAAATCGTGTGCAAGGTGATTATATATTTAATTGTAGAAGATAAAATAATTAGTGTTCTAGGAGATGATATAAATTGTCTTAATAACAGGAATGATCTTTAAATTAAAGAAAAATGTCACCAATTATAAAGAAAATATATATGTATAATTTTGATGACATTAAATTGATAACTGGAGAACTTCGGTCTATTGGAAGACAACATTAGGGAATGAAAGGCAGGGCACAGATTGGAAGAAGATATTTACCAGATGCCAAATTAGGGCCCATATGTAAAATATATGAAGAACTGATATAAATCACTGAGAAAATGATTGACCACCAATAAGAAAAACAGGTCAGATACCTTAGCCTGCTCTCCCAAAGAAAATCTCAGTGATCAACAAACTTGTATAAAGGTGCTCAACCTCATTTGTAATGAGGAAAATGAAAAAATAAAACCCTAACATGATATTCCTCAACACCCATCAGAATGGTTAAAATCAAGAAAACTGTCAATAGTGGTGTCAAGGAAGGGAACCAGAGAAGAGGCTACAGCACTAGCCAACACCTTGATTGCAGCCTGTGCAGGACCCAGAGCCTGTGGACCCAACCAGTGGGAACTGTCACATACTGCTAGAGAGAGTATTTTGGTACAACAACTTTGGAAAACAGTTTGTGGTCTAGAAATCCCACTCCTAGAAATATAACCAATGGGAATACGTGGACTGTGCATCAAGATACATTTTAGAAAAGTGTTTTTAGCAGTAAAATTTCAAAATTACCTCATACTGGAAGCCAACCAAATGCCCTTCAAGAGTACAGTGGGTAAATATATTGAGCTATATTTGCTCAACAAAATGCTGCACAGCAACTCAAAAGAAGAATTACAACGCCTTGCAACAATGTGGAAAATCTCATAAAGTTGAGCAAAAGAGGCCAAACTCCCAGGCTCTTCCTTCCCAAGGATGCTATATAATCTATTTACAGAAATGTAAATAGGTAAGGTATTATTAGGGATGTAAGTTTATGTGTTAAAATTATAAAGAGCAATCAAGGAAGCGATTACCATGAAAGTCAGGATAAAGGTTACTTTGGGGAGGGGAGAAGGGACAAGGATCAGAAGAGAATGGGGGGCATGGATGATCTGGTGTGTTGGCTTTGTTGTCTTATTCTAATTGTGATTTTGTGATAATTTATTGAGCTGAATATGTTGTTCTGTGTACTCTTGTGTGTATACATTATCAATAAAAATATTTTTTTTTCAACGTTTATTTATTTTTGGGACAGAGAGAGACAGAGCATGAACGGGGGAGGGGCAGAGAGAGAGGGAGACACAGAATCAGAAACAGGCTCCAGGCTCTGAGCCATCAGCCCAGAGCCTGACGCGGGGCTCGAACTCCCGGACCGCGAGATCGTGACCTGGCTGAAGTCGGACGCTTAACCGACTGCGCCACCCAGGCGCCCCAATAAAAATATTTTTTAAAACTTAATGTGAGGCAAAAATCTTTGTTTCCACCTGGGAACTGAAATGCATTTCTTCTTTGTAATTTACTCTCTTTTCATTCTTCAGTTTGGCTGACAGAAATCCTAGAAGTAAATCTGAGGTTCAGTTCTAGCAATTACATAAACCATTGTGACCAAGTATTTCCATTCTTTTTCCTCAGTCCTTGACTCTCTACTAATATTTCCCTTGCCATGATTGTTTTTAATATCCATATTTTAAAACCATTATTTAGTTTTATGTATTTATACCTGGATATGACTACTTGGAAGGTTACATCTCTTAAAATTCACATTAACTTGAAACTCCAATTGTTTAAATTAGTAGGAATAGTGATTTCTCTTGGGAATCTCTCCTACCTACCTATCAACTGGCCAAGAATCCCAGAAGCAGAAGAAAAAAAAAAAAAGTTCATGTTCGTACAACACTTAATTAAATAGATGGCATCATAACTATCTAAAAGACTTGATTTATCAGAAAAATATCCAACTCACACTTAGAAAATAATTAAAAGAGTTTGAAGAATTTAATATTGCCTATAGGAGTAATAACCATGTGGTAATCCTTTAAAGCATATTAATACCGCAAATAGAATAACAATGAATAATTGCCCATAACTGTCCAAATTCTATTGTGCCCAAGTAACCCTTGTAAAAAGAAACAACTGGAGCCCGAAAAACAGACATGTGTTGTTGCCTTAGCATGCCCAAGATGGCTGTGATTGTAGTCATTATGTGGTAGGAAGCTCTCATAAGTTTTAGCTTGGAAGTTACTTAATTCACACAATCTGTTACAGTTCTAAATGTAGTTGAAATTAAATGTACTTCCTAAATATAGCTCTTGAAATAAGTACAGTACAATTAACGGCTTGATAAAAAGGTTTTAAAAAATAAAAGATAGCTCTCCTAGACCTTTGAATGCAATATGATTAAACATGCCCAAACTTAGCATTTCTAGGCATTTGAATATGATGCACATATAAGTAAGGTTGAATACAACCAAAAACTTTTTAATAAACCAAAGTTGAACTCTTAACTTGTTTACTTGCAGGAATTATCCATAAGCTTGGCAGTGATTATTAAACAAAAAATAATCAAGAGTCTACGTGTAGTAATTGCCTTGTCACTTCTATCACAATGATAACTATCTGCTGGATGGATGGCTAATTGTGAGAAGTCTTTGCATCAAGAAAAGAAAATAATAAAAATCATAACGTGCTATCATGTAGCACAGTGTGTGTGTAGAGCCCAACCCCAGCTCAGAAAATATCAGATACAACTGGAAGAATCTGAACAGACAACAAAATGAGTAGAGAATTTTCTTTACAGTCCAGTTGCTATGTTTCTAAAATATACCCCCAAATGAGCCTGAGTACATATGGGGCTTATTTTTCCTCAGTCCTGACCTACTAGCAATTGTAATTAAAATCACCTACCATGCCCATCCTTCTTCTGAGGGAACTGCTTCATCAAGAGCCTCTGCTGCATTTAGTCCCACCAGGTGGTCCCCATCAGGTAAAACTGACTGGACTAGATTGGGCACTTGATTTTGGGAACGAATCCATAGGCTGGCTCTCCATCTCTGACTATCCCCCAAAATACATTGAGACAATCATATTTCTTGGAGATTTGAAGTTAAGAATTTGTTAGAGGACCTTGTACAAAACCATGGTGGGGCTGCACAAACTATGAGAAAGCCCATAGATAGTGGAATAGGAAAAAGGGGCAGTGTTATCTGACAGGACCACTGCAATGAATATGTAGACTCCAGATACTTGGAAACTGAACATTCAGCCCCAGTGTCCCAAAGCCAGGTTCTATTGTAATTCCAGTCCTTTTCTTTTTCAAAACAGGCCCATACAGTGAACTTCCTTTCCTTGAGCTAGCTAGTTAGCCAGTTAGTCTGTATTCCTTAGATCCACAAAAGCTGAACTAAAACAAAGCTTGGGATCAACAGTTAACAGTCTAATTGTTTCTCAGTTTTTATTAGAAGGCACAAATTGGGAACACAGAAATGCCAGCTGCTAAATACATTTACTTTAAATGCTGTTTGCAAAGCACAATACCAAAACTATTTTCAAGGACAAGATGGTTGCTGTAAACGTTGGCAAAATCATGCTTAATTATAAAAGATTTAGGCAACTTTTTATAATAAGTTAAAGGAATATTATTTTGAAAAGTTCAAAACAGAATGTAACAGAATCCCATTTAAAGATGGAGTTGGGAGCTAAAATATTTTAGTGATTCATCTGAATCTGAGACAAATTATAGTGGGCACTGTCATCTGAAATCACTTTATTTTTATTTTTATATTTTTACATCTCTTGGCTCACTATTGTTAAAAAGACTTAAAAGTGTAGCAAATATAGACTGTATTTGCTTGCCTTTCCAACCCATACTCCAGGATGATGTTTCAACCTCTGTTTTAAAGCTTTCCACAATTTCCTTACCTTCTCAACCCGCCAATCCCCTTTCCTTGCTGGCCTCCAACTTTGAATCAATTATGCCACTTGCTTTCTTAGCTCCTACAAGTGAGCTATTCACTAGGTTGGAGAGGTTTCCAACTGTGCCATCATGAAGCAATAGTCACCAGATGAACTTTCAGTGGCATAAGACAAAGTATCACTGATCAGCAGAATTCATGCTTCCATTCTCTGAAAAAGTGATTCTGAATTTCCACCACTGTCTACGTAAGAACAGCTACCATGAGAAAAATGAAGGGTTTAAGTACTAAGAATGGGTTCCTTTAAATCTTACATAAAATTTCATAAGGAAATAAACAAGATTTGGAATGTTTTGGTAATCACTCTACAGTACCTTACATACTTCCTGAAATCTTCACCACAATCAAGGTAATGAATATATCCATCACTCCAAAAGTTTCCTTGTGTCCCTTTGTATTCCTTTTGTTTGTAATATGTAAGATTATAGAATTTACTTTTCATTAATGGCTGTGTTTAACAATTAGCTAGCATAATTCCTAAAAATTTAATAATCAGCTCTTAAGAGCTAAGATCAGCTGGCTATAGTACATCACTGATATTCTTACCTCTCATTCTCCTCTCTCTTAGTGAGTTTAAGTAAATCTCAGTTCCTTCAACTTATCTGCATTATTACCTATTTGTCTAAGCTTTCATCAGTTTTAAGCCTCCCAATTCAGTGATTGAGCTCAGAACTGGACCTGGAGAGTCCTACTCTGTATGTTACAGGATTAAAAATGAAACCAAGCTGTAAATGTTAAAGGAAGGGAGAGCCTGGGGCATTTTCCTAGGGCTGAGAAATTAGAAAGTTTCTGGGAAGGCTAGCTCCAAGTAGGAAGGGACCCTTTCTAACTGAGGGACCCTTGGGAGATCTCTCTGTAGATGTGGGAGGCAGGAAGAAAGCAAAGCACGTTACTTAGTTCTGGAGTGGGACATATTTTTTGTACGCCATGCTTTCTGCAGGCACCACTTAACAGTACCACTAATTGAATTCAATGCCACTGATTATTTCAGTAGCAACCCCCATTGGGCCTGTATCTACCCAGGAATAATGGTTGTGGGTGTCGAAGAGGTAATTTAAAGAGATATTTTCCTCTACTGCTTTAAGTGAAAACTTGGAGGGTGGGGACCTGAGCAGCCCCAAAATGTCTTATTCAGGCTTAATTCTTTTCCCTGACTATACTGGAATCTAATTGTCATCTATGTGTTTCTGCTTTTTCTAATTAAAAAAAAAATTTTTTTTTTTTTTTTATTTATTTTGGAGAGACAGACCAAGCAGGGGAGGGAAAGAGAGACACAGAATCTGAGGCAGGCTCCAGGCTCTGAGCTGTCAGCACAGAGCCCAACGCAGGGCCGGCACCCACAAACTGCTAGGTCATGACCTGAGTGGAAGTCGGATGCTTAACCCACTGAGCCACCCAGGAGCCCCTATATATTTCTGCTTTTATGAATAGCAGGAAGATGGCCTGGTTTTTAAGATTGCACTTGGCTCTTTTTTGAGCAGCAGCATCCGGATCATTCACTCTGCCACCATAATTTTAACTTAAAACACTTCTAAACTGTACTTGAGACTATTACAAATTTGTTTATTTTGCAGTAAATAAAATAATAAAATCTTCTTAAAATTATTACAACAATTAATAGTGTTTAGATTAGCTCAGCCAAATGCATACTTTTGGGGATGCTAGAAGTGTCCTAGAGGCAAATGGTTCTTTTAGTGAATGGTTCATTTGTACAGAATACTCTGGCCAGAGCTGAAAATGGCTTTTAATTGTTTAGGAGTGAGATTACAGCATTTAAAACATTAAAGTTTTAAATAACATTTTAGATCGATGTGAATGTAAAAGGATAGAAAAGTAGTTAAATTGCAGTTTATATTACAAAGTAACTCTCCTCATATCAATTCAGTTACCAGCATAAGAAAATTTTCCTTTCAATACAGCTTTTCCTGTCTTTCAGGCTAATGGAAAAAATGATTGGTGTATTTCAAGTGAATGTAAAGGACTCTTTTGGCTCTGGTCTAGTATCAATATTCTGGGTAACAGTGTTGGAGAAAATTGGGCCCTGGGGGTTGTCATCTCATTGGCATGAAACGTATGGAAAACACACATACATTTATTCTGTTGTTGAACTATTTTCCTAAGCCTGTTACTATGGCTTCTAAGTGCATCAACAGGCAGGCCCCTTTACATGCTGCTCTTCACATCTCCAAATGCTCCCTGTCCTTTTAGTCATCGCTATTCAGAGCAATGTGGAAGAGCAACCCAGGTTTCACCTGGGAGCTTATTAGAAATGCAGAACCTTGAGCCTATCCCTGACTGCTGAATCAGAATCTGCATGGTTACAGGATCCCCAAGTCAGTCATGACTGCAAAAAAGTTTGAGAGGTGACCATCTACATGGACTTTCCCTAGTAATTTTGACCGCAATGATTCATGCCTCTTTTTTCTGAACTCCCACCTTACCTTTTGTCCATTCTGCATGATTTAGCATTTGATTATATAATCCTATGTTTCTCACTAATTATTGGACATATGCAAATATTATTTCCCTGACAATATTGTGAGCTCTTTGACCAGGGGTTGGTAAAATTCTCTAAAAGGGAGGCACCTGGGTGGCTCAGTCGGTTGAGCAGCTGACTTTGGCTCAGGTCGTGATGTCACAGTTGGTAGGTTCGAGCCCTGTGTTGGGCTCTGTGCTGACAGCTCAGAGCCTGGAGCCTGCTTGGATTCTGTGTCTCCCTCTCTCTGTGCCCCTCCCCTGCTCTCACTCTGTCTCTCTCTCTCTCTCTCTCTCTCTCTCTCTCAAAAATAAATAAACATTTAAAGAAATTTAAAAAAAATTCTCTAAAAGGCCACATGGTAAATATTTTAGGCTTTGCAAGCCACATGGTGTCTCAGTTGTATATTCTTTTTTGGACTTTAAAAATTAAAATATATTAGGTAGAAAGTCATGCAAAAACAGACCCTAGTATACATTTGATTTGTGGGCAGTAATTTGCCCACCCCTACCCTTGGCAAGGCCAGAGTTGTATGTTGGGCTTTTGGTACAATGCTGTTATGGAGGTTTGCAATCAATGCTTATTTAGTGGGTTGTTACAAGTCATTTCACATTCCCTTCTGCTTTATGTTCTAAAACATTTTGAGGTTAGGTTTAGAAAAAGTTACAAAAAATTATACTATGTTGATAAAAAGAAATATTTACATATTTTAAAAAGAAGCTATTCATAAGAATGGAAGATTTTAGGGGCACCTGTATGGGTCAGTTGTTTAAGCCTTAGACTCAATTTCAGCTCAGGTCATGATCTCACAATTTGTGAGATTGAGCCCCGCCTCAGGTTCTGTGCTGACAGCATGGAGCCTGCTTCTTGGGATTCTCTGTCTCCTTCTTTCTGCTTCTCTCCACTTCCACATGCATGCGCTCTCTCTCTCTCTCTCAAAATAAATAAGTAAACATTTATAAAATGGAAAATTTCAAATAAACTCATATATAGTTTTTATTTTCTTATGGGTGCTAAGACAAAAATAAACCATTAATTTGTAATTGACAAAAGAATATAATAATCCTTAATTTTTCATTAAGAACATATTGCTAAAGAAATGCTGATATTTATTCCAGCCTAGTATGAGTACATCAATAGTAAAAAGAATAAAAGTAATATGCTGAAGTAGTTGATTTAAAATTTTTTATGGCAATATATTTTTTATAGCTTGACCACAATATTATTCTTTACTAAGTGCTTGTTAACTTGTAACCTGATATTATTATGAGCCATCCATGGTGTTTAAAGTATTTATACACCAGGATTCATTCTTTGATTTTTGATTCCATTAATACTTAAAGAATTGAAACAGTGTTACCAAGAGAGGAATGAAAAAATATTCTAGGGAAAGCAGCAATATAACACATTTTTACAAACAGATACACACACACACACGCACGCACGCACGCACGCACAGGCACACATAAGCTCAAGCCAGCATGCTGACCTGTGTTATTGCTCCAGGCAATGTTGGGAAGAGAAATGGGTTTTCTGTTTAGGAAAACTATTTTGTGGGTTTTTTTTTTGTTTGTTTTTTTTTTTTTGCTTTGTTTGACCCTTATAAGAAAACCATAATAAGCTTATTTTGAGACCAGAAAAATATTGTAATTCTCCTGGTAGGAAAGACCAAAAAACATTACTGTTATATATCTGATAGATTGTTTCTTTCATTGGTATCAAAAGAACTGGCCTGTGTTTGGAGATCTGAATTTAATGAAAGGCTACACAGAACATATTTAAAGTTGTGAAACCATTTGCTATTAACATGATACCTAATTTTTCTTAAGACATTGTTCATCCACAGAGAAAGAAATCATATCATATTCAAGATTTAAGAGCAGATTATTTGCGTTTATATCCTTTTAAGCTTGATACGTTCATAAGAATAGAGCTTTTAGTTTTCTTATGCTTTAAGAGAATAAGAGCTAATCTATAAATAGTCAATTAAAAACTCATTTTTTTTGTTTGAACATATTTTTATGTTTCCACTGAAGGCTTTCCAAGTTTTATTTTATTTCCATGTCTTCTTTCCTGTCTGGAGTTATGTTTAATAATCTAAGAACACCACTAAACTGGATGTAGTTAACCTCACATCCCCAAAACATTAGATAATTTTGATCATTTTGAGGTGCTGCCCCTTTTTGCAGTTTTCTACTGGGTTTCCTGGGAGTGAAAGCTTGTAATTTCCAGATTGGCATAGAGAAACTTACTCTGAAATATGTCCAGGATAGTCAGGATGACGGCTTCACAGGAAGTCAGGTCTAGGGAATCATTCATTCAAGATGATCATGTTTAGGTAGTAGAAATCAGTGAAGGTAACTTCAAAGGTCAAAGGCCATGAGCCTACTTTTGTGTGTGTGTGTGGGGGGGGGAGTGGGGGCAGGAGCAGAGAGGGAGAGAATCTTAAGCAGGCTCCACACTCAGCATGGAGTCCAACACGAGGCTCGATCTCACCACCCTGAAATTATGACCTGAGCCGAAATCTAGTCGGACACTTAACTGACTGAGTCATCCAGGCACCCCGAGCCTACATTTTAATTAGTGGATTTATGTTTGAAAAATTCCATGTTTCCCTTTTGCACATGCATGTGATTATATGGATTCCCTGAGACGTGGCTGTGCATATTCAACCTAGTAAGGTGGAGAAGAGAGTAGGTACTGGGTTTTTACTGCTGCTATCTTTGGCCAACTCCCTTTATAGCAGAAACACAACTTGCCTCAATTCCTGCTTACATGCAGAACCCCATTCTTCTACACGAGGGACCATGTAAGTTAACACCCAAATTTGGATACTTCTGATGGTGAAAAAGGGTGCTATTAACAATGTCAGCTGAAAACAGATGTACAGCAGGGACATTTGGCTAATTGATTAATGAGGAATGTTGAAGAATGAATGGATACCATCCAAGTATTTATTCGTGGGTTCTCAAAAGCCCTGGATCTCCAGATTTGAGGAGCTGGTATAACAAAGCACTGGTTTTGGAGGTACACAGCTAATTAACATCCTAGTTTATCACTTGCTACATGTGTGACCTTGGGCAAATTTCCTAATTGCTCTTTTCAGTTTCCTGGTTATAATAATCCTTGCCACTCAATGTTGTTTTAAGGATTAAAGAGATGATGTGTGTATAGTATTTAGCACGATGTTTGGCACAGCATAATTACTCAGCACAATTACTTGTTATTATCCCTCCTGGACCAGAATCTAGTTCTAACTATATGAATAATGATACAACCACAGCAAGGTGGAAAAGAACCTTTGTGACTGCTTGCTCCATACATTCTTTGGCCTTCTAAGACAACTCCAGCCCAATGTCCCTTGATCATTCAGTAAGCTCTTACCATGGTTTCCCTTCATGAACATGGACCTCTTGCAAATATTTAGGCTGAACCATGAGGGTCAAGGCCTACTGCTTGAATAGATTACATGCAGCCACAATGACCCATTTTTTTTAGGATGTTTCCCTAATGCTCTGCAATATTTGACTTCTTGGAAGTGCACATTAGCAAGGTGGAAGATGTTCAGCCTACTTGTGGATGTATAAATTCCACAGTTCTGTTTTCTGAGTAACACAAGAGAGCTGAGGCCAGCAGTTTGCACATGAAAACAACATTTCAGGATTTCGAAAGCTGTTATTAAAAATTAGTCTATGGTGGGGTGCCTGGGTGGCTCAGTCGGATGAGCATCCGACTTCAGCTCAGGTCATGATCTCACAGCTTGTGAGTTCGAGCCCCGCATCAGGCTCTGTGCTGACAGCTCAGAGCCTGGAGCCTGCTTTAGATTCTGTGTCTCCCTCTTTCTCTGCCCCTCCCCTGCTCGCACTCTCAAAAACAAATAAACATTTAAAAAAATTTAAAAATTAATGTGAACATTAAAGTATATTGAAAACAAGGTTAATAAATACTCAAAATTCACCAGCTTCTAATTATTGTACTACATTTAACTATTATCTCTGCTTTTGAGCTTATTTGTGTCCATTGTGTCTATATGGTAGAATACTATATAATGGTCTGCTACTGTCATTGCACATCTGTTCTCAACTCCACATTCAGTGATGTTACTTAGGCAGCTTGAAATCAGCCATGATGGGTATATTCACATCATGGAAGCAGATGAACACAACAAATCAAGGCTTGATTTAATGTTTGTTGATTTTCTAGACTTTAGAAAGTGATAGGGGAAATGCAGATTAAATCTACAGGTATGCTCTGACTGCAACCAGTGTACTGTGAATATTACACAAAATTGAGGCAGTATACTCCCAATATTCAAAAAAAAATATTCTCTGATTGAAGAAGGAAGTCAGTCAGATCATTGAAAAACTAATGAAGTTCCTACATATATCTTCATTGCTTCACTTTCTCACTAACGTAAAGGAATGTATCAACCAACATTCATATCAGAACCACACTCTTGTTCATCTCTTGCATCCATAGTTCGGCGATGAATACAAGAATTTAACAAGAAATTACAGGAGTCTGGGAGGTTCAATTAGCTTACATAGAATTCACAGTAAAGACTATTGTGTATTTTATTATTTGCAAATCATGTGATGTGAAATATCCTCTATATCAGTGAAAGCTCATAATAAATGTGTGTGCATGTATGTGTGTGTGCCTACCTAGCTGTATCAATATTAAATATGTTCTTTGTTTTTGTTTTGATTTATTTTTTGGTTTTTTGCAGAGGGAGCTGGTTGTTAAACACTTACCAGAACATCACTTGTTGGGACGTATGGAGCTACTCTTATCTGATGTCAGAACTGCCACTGAGGGCAGTATTTAAGTATGGGAAGTTCAGGGCTTGGCCATTGTTGCACTGCTAATCCATGGACAGTCCAGATAAGTAGGGGTTAAAGCCAGAGAAGAGAAGCTTGAAGATTGAGACTGGAGGGTAGAGTGAATGGTAACGGAAGGTAGACACTTGGAAAGGGACACAGAATAATTCAGGATGGGAAAAGAGACAGCCAGAGAGAGAATGAGATGAAGGATGAGGTTAGTTCCTGAATTTGCTCCCTTAAAGGCACTCATTTAAAGGATACCTATTTTATGTGAGGCCCCCAGACTATCCACTGTTTTGAGAATACATCTAGAAGCGCTGTGCTGTCTCTCAGACAGGTTAGGGGTCTCTGAGGTTAGAGGAGTATTGGTAAGGTCAAAAGTGAACTTTGGTTTGGGTGAGCTTCCAACTCGAGGAGATTAGGGAGAAATGATAGCCATTTCGGGGAACATATTTCTTTAATACGGTAGGATGATTATTAGAAACACTGCAAACCTTGTTTCTTCTATTCTACAATTTTATGTCAGATTTCTTGGAGTCTCATGCTTAGCCATTAGATCCTCACATGGTATTCTTATGCCTGTTATCTACATCTACTACATATAATGTTTTTGCACATTTTTTTCTGATTTTAAAGGCAATCCATATTCATTATAGAAAATTTGGAAGTCACAAGAATATTTAAAAAGTTACTTAGTCAAATGCCATAATTCAGAGGTAATGATTGTTAATATTGGAATGTTTCCCTTAGGATATATGTGTATATATGTGTACATGTGTATATATGTGTAATATATACTCATATGTATATATGCATAGTATATATATTAGCATGTGTAGTCTTTTATTTGCTACTACATTATGTCATGAGCATTTTTATTTGCTCTTAAAGTTTTTTACTTATCTATACTATTGTTCATATAGAAAAATGCTAATCCTTTGTTACATTTTCTAAAAAATATTTATTAATGTGTCATTTTCCTTTTAAATTTGTTTTCTGTGTTTTTTGCTTTAAAATTTATTCTAAAACTTTAGATAGTTCAATGTATTGATATTTTAATTTGTTGACTGATTTTGCTCCCTTTTGTTCGTGTAATATCTTTCCACAACTCAATGACAAAAGTAGCCACAAAATATCCTTCCAGGTACACACATATATGTGTAGGTATGTGTATATATTTATGTATATAGGCATACATGTACAAAAAATGTATTTTTTAAAGTTTTTTTAATTTATTTTGAGAGAGGGAGAGAGAGAGTGCAATTGGGGAAGGGGCAGAGAGAGATAGAGACAGAATCCCAAGCAGGCTCCATGCCGTCAGTGCAGAGCCTGATGTGGAGTTTGAACCATGAGCCATGAGATCATGACCTGAGCCGAACTCAAGAGTCATACACTTAACCAACTGAGCCACCCAGGTGCCCCAAAAGCATGTGTATTAAATCTTGAATCCCTCTGAAATTCAATTTTGTGTAAAGGATTTAAATATGACTTAATTTTTTTCTGAAAGCCAAGTGAATTTTTTCAGAATGCTCATCAGCAGAATATATTTTCAGTTAAAATTACATTTGGCCTTTAGAGAGACTTGAAAGACAATGGATTAAACCAGAGGTTCTCAGACTTGCAAACAAGCATCAGAGTCCCCTGGAAGGCTTGTTAAAATCCAGATTGCTGGGCATTTTCTTCAGAGCTTTGAGACAGTAGGTCTGGGAAAGTGTCCAAGAATTTGGATTTCTAACAAGTTTGCAGGTGATATTGATGCTGCTGGTGTAGGGACCACACTTAGAATAACTGGTTTAAACAGCTAAGGGATTGATGAATATCAAATGGATCAGGGATTGATGGTCTGTCTAAAGCTAGGCCACGCAAGCCAGGTACTTTGGTTGTGTGATACCTTGGAAATCTAGGCTCCTTGGATTTTTCTGTTCCTTAATCCTTAGATTGGGGCTTTAGACTTTATAGTCCTGTGATTGCTCCTGCAACTCCAGGTTCACTCCAGTAAGAGGAAGAACAGGCTTTACCTGTATCTCCTCCACCACCCCTCCCCTCTCTCTACACTCTTCCCAAGCTGGACCTAGAGATTTCTGCTTAGAGCTTTTTAGCTAGAATTGTGTCACGTACCAACCTGTAACAGCAATTGGGATATAGAGATTTTTTTTTTAAGCTCATTACATTGCTACCCTGAACAAAACTGGATATAGAAGGCATTTGTGTACTGTTTGTGATTTCAGTGGCAATGTTTCTTTCTAGTGTTTCATCATTAAGGAGCTATCTTACTTTCCTTCCTCACTTATAAGGGGCTATCAGGCATAGGATCTTTAAATGTGATAATACGTTTTTCTTAATTGGTGTATTGATGTAGCTGAACTCATTGCAACAGCACATGTCCTAATACTAAATTGTTCTTGCATTTATGCCTGATTATTCTCTAATAGTCTATTGAATTTGATTGCATATATTGTATTTAGATTTTTACATTATTTCTCCTTTTTTTCCTTCAAATTTTTATTGCATTCTAGTATTAACATATAGTGTAATATTGGTTTCAGGAGTAGAAACTTACATATAACACCCAGTGCTCATCCCAACAAATGCCCTCCTTAATACTCATAACCCATTTGGCCCATTCCCCCATCCACCTTCCTCCATCAACCCTTGTTCTCTATAGTTAAGAGTCTCTTGAGGCACCCACGTGGCTCAGTTGGTTAAGCGTTGGATACTTGATCTCGGCTTGGGCCGTGATCTCACAGTTTGTGAATTTGAGCCCTGAATTGGGTTCTGTACTGACAGTGCGGATCCTGCTTGGGATTTTCGCTCTCTCCCTCTCTCTCTGCCCTTCTCTTGCTGTAATGTTTTTCTCTCTTTTTCAAAAATAAATAAATAAACTTTAAAAAAAGGGGGGTCTATTATGGTTTGCTTCCCTCTCTTCTTTCTCTTTCTCTGTGTTTATCTGTTTTGTTTCTTTTTTCTTTTTACATTTATTTATTTTTTGAGAGAGAGAGGCAGAGCACAAGCGGGGGAGGGGCAAAGAGAGAATAAGACACAGAATCCGAAGCAGGCTCCAGGCTCTGAGCTGTCAGCACAGAGCCCCAAGCGTGGCTCGAACTCACGAACCATGAGATCATGATCTGAGCTGAAGTTGGACACTTTACCGACTGAGCTACCCAGGCGCCCCTATCTGTTTTGTTTCTTAAATACATTATTTCTTATTAACTAAATTAGTATGTTGTTGACTTTAGAGTTATACTTAACAAGTTTTTATATCAGGCTTATTGTAGCTTTAAAAACAAACTTGTTGATAGTGCACTGTGTTCCTGGGAATCTGCTAAGCTGAGATTTACATGAATTGAATTTAAATTTTATAGACATTTTGTGAGGTTCATACCTTACCTATCCCCATTTTACAGATGAGGAAAGTGGGTTTGAGATCAGTCATATAAGGTCATCTATCTAGGAAATTCTAAGCCCCTTATTCCTTACATTAATTCTTGATTTATTTGGTATACTGGGAAGCCTTCCATCTTCTGTTATGTTGTAGAATAGCTTCTGTTGTATGGGAATTATTTATTTCTGAAAAGATTAAAATAATTTCTCCATCAAATAAATTCAAATATTAATTATCTGATTCTGTAGTCTTTTGGGAAAGTTATTTCATGATAACTTGAAGTTTTTCTTCCAGTTAATTTAGATTTTCAGTTTCTTCCTTGTCATTTAGATTGTCAAATTTATTAGCATACAATTGAACACAGAATACACAGATGAAAATTATCTCCATATTTGTCACAATGTCTTTTTATTAGATTTATTAAAGAGTGCTAATTGCATTGTTTTTTCAAAGAACTAGACCTTGGCTTTATCTATCAGTTTTCTACTTCTTTTTTTGTAATTCACTATCTATAAACATAACCATCTTTACTTTCTACCCCCTTTTTCCCTTAGAAAATTATTGCAGTTATTTTTTTTCCAGTTTCTTTAAGTAAATGATTAGTGTATTTTCTCTATTTATTTTGTTATTTTTAAAATTTTGACTTTATTAATTTGTTTTTAAATACAGCTTTTGGTAGAATTCCTTACCTTTTTATATATATCATTTCATTTTGCATTTGATTTTGTGTTTAGCCAATTTAGGAGAAATTATTTTAACTCCCAAAGGATTATAAATATATGTCTGGTTTTTTACTCTTAATTTTTGGTAGTTTCGTATTTTTTGTTATTTTGTTTTGTTTCATTATGATCAGAGAAAGTGGCCAGTATAATTTTAATTTTTTTTTTTAATTTTTTTTTTCAACGTTTATTTATTTTTGGGACAGAGAGAGACAGAGCATGAACGGGGGAGGGGCAGAGAGAGAGGGAGACACAGAATCTGAAACAGGCTCCAGGCTCTGAGCCATCAGCCCAGAGCCTGACGCGGGGCTCGAACTCCCGGACCGCGAGATCGTGACCTGGCTGAAGTCGGACGCTCAACCGACTGCACCACCCAGGTGCCCCTATTTTTAAAAAAAATTTATTTATTTGTTTTGAGAGAGAGAGAACAAACCAGGGAGAGGAAGAGAGAGAGGAAGACAGAGGATCTGAAGCAGGCTCTGTGCTGACAGCAGAGAGTCTGATGCGGGGCTCAAACTCACGAACAGTGAGATCACCATCTGAGCTGAAGTTGGATGGTTAACTGGCTGCACCACCCAGGCGCCTCTAATTTTCATACTTTGAAGTTTACTGGGACATTGTTTGTTTCTAGAAAATGATCAAATTATATTTTCAAAGACATTTTAAGGTTAAATATTATCTGTTTTTTTGTAGATAAAAATATGTGACTTCATCTTTCTTAATTATTTTGTCATCAATTAAATCTTTTATTTGATGCTTCATAGAGTAATAGTGGTTTATGAAGAATCCCACTATAACCCTATTTCTGTCCATTTCTTCTATTTTCATCAATATAAACTTTTTATATTTTTGTAACCTGACACATGATTCTTACGTCTCCTTTTAATCTTATAAATTCATCCTCTTTCAACGTTTATTTATTTTTGGGATAGAGAGAGACAGAGCATGAACGGGGGAGGGGCAGAGAGAGAGGGAGACACAGAATGGGAAACAGGCTCCAGGCTCTGAGCCATCAGCCCAGAGCCTGACGCGGGGCTCGAACTCACGGACCGCGAGATCGTGACCTGGCTGAAGTCGGACGCTTAACCGACTTCAGGCGCCCCTAAATTCATCCTCTTTAATTTCATATGTGCTTTTCTTTTTCTTCTTGGGTGTTTTATTATATATATAAATATTACTGCCTCTGCTTTTTTTTTTGACATTTGTTAGAAATATTGTTGACCATCTCATTCTCTGTAAGCTTTTTGTTTAATTTTGTTTTATATATTTGTCTTCTAAGCAACAGTTAGTTGGATTTTTATAAAACTAAATCTAAGTATTTTCCTTTAATAAGGAATTTTAAACTGATACTCATTAAGTGTTGTAATCAATGTTTTTGATCTACTTTTGGAATTTTATTTTATTTTTCTACGTTTATACTTCTTGTTCCTTTTCTTATTATCTGCCTTGTACTAGATAAACTGTGTTTTTTTTTAATATTTTTTTAATGTTTATTTATTATTGAGAGACAGAGAGAGACAGAGTGTGAGCAGGGGAGGGGCAGAGGGAGAGGGAGACACAGAATCTGAAGCAGGCTCCAGACTCTAAGCTGTCAACACAGAGCCTGATGGAGAGCTCAAACTCACAAACTGCGAGATCATGACCTGAGCCGAAGTCAGACGCTTAACCAACTGAGCCACCAGGCACCCCGATAGACTATGTGTTTTTTAATTTTTATTTCTTTCAGAAATTTGGAAGATATCATCTTACCTTCAATTCTATTTAAGCATTATTTTTTGGTTAAAAATACAGATATTTATCAATCTTTAATTATTCATTCAGTGGGCATTTTTTGTTGGTTTTGTTAACGAGGCACCATTCTATGCCATACGTTACCATAGCTGACAAATAAATAAATACATAAATAAAAATGGTATCGTCTCTGCCTTTATGAATTTTATGCTCCAGAGAGTAAAACATTTGCCAAAGAATCACACAACAATGTTATAAAAGTCAGGGTTCAACCAGAGATGTAGAACCACTGGAAGATGTATATTAAGAAATTTATTACAAGGGTCTGACTTACTCAATTCAGTGTGCTGATTAGGCAAGTCTGAAATTTGTAGGGCAGGTTATCAGAAAGAGTGAGCTAGAATCTCTTAGTCAAGGACTTGAAGCTGTTGTCCATATACAGAACTTTCTTCTTTAGGGAAACCTCAGCTTTGATTTTAAGGCCTTTCAACTGAGCGAATCAGGTCTACCTAGATGATCTAAAAAAAAATCTCCCTTGCTTAAAGTCAACTGATTATAGACTTTAATCACACCTACAAAATAATCTTCATAGCCACACCCTGATTAGTGTTTGATTGAGTATCAGGGGATTATAACCAAGTTGACACATCAAAGAAACAATTAAAAATGTAAAATGATCGGGGCGCCTGGGTGGCTCAGTTGGTTGGGCGTCTGACTTTGGCTCAGGTCACGATCTCACGTTCCGTGGGTTCGAGCCCCACGTCGGGCTCTGGGCTCATGGCTCAGAGCCTGGAGCCTGCTTCTGGTTCTGTGTCTCCCTCTCTCTCTGCCTCTCCCCCGTTCATGCTCTGTCTCTCTCTGTCTCAAAATAAATAAACGTAAAAAAAAAAAAATGTAAAATGATCAATTGTGGGAGTATAATAAGGAAGAGGTACATAGTATTATGAAATTGAACAGAAAGGGAAAAGTTGACTTAGGGAGGCTGCGTAAGCTGTGGCCCTTTCATGGTTCATCTTGTTGCTTTGCCCAGTACTTTATGAATACATGGAAGTCATGGGCCAGGTTGATCACAACATGCTGAGTAGGATCTTAAAGGGAGTTATTTACCTCATTTATCTGGACCCAAATTATTTTCCAGATGAGCCACACCAGAAGAATCTCCCCTTTAAATTGGTTCTCAGACTGTTCATTGCTTTAAAAATGTAAACCTAGGGGCGCCTGGGTGGCGCAGTCGGTTAGGCGTCCGACTTCAGCCAGGTCACGATCTCGCGGTCCGGGAGTTCGAGCCCCGCGTCGGGCTCTGGGCTGATGGCTCAGAGCCTGGAGCCTGTTTCCAATTCTGTGTCTCCCTCTCTCTCTGCCCCTCCCCCGTTCATGCTCTGTCTCTCTCTGTCCCAAAAATAAGTAAAACGTTGAAAAAAAAATGTAAACCTAAGCAAATACTTCATCATCATCAACAACAACAACAACAAAAAACACACCCAGTCTTCAAACAAGCATTTTAAGACTTTTCTGAAATCTAATGAACATGCGATAGTGAAGAACTTAATATTTTACCCTCAGTTCTTGACAAACCTCCTGAAAAGTTAATAAATTTATCTATCCCTTGGGTTGACTTTCATTGCGATGATACGTTTCATATATGATGTAGATAGCCCTCTGGTGCCAGTGTAGTCTAGTGGAGAACACAGTGTGCCCCAGTACTGTGAACAGCTTCCATCTTCATCATTGAAACAAAAATAAATGTGTGGCTAAGCATTGGAGGCACTTCATCTGCACCTTGGGTGCTCAGATGTTTTGTCCAATTGAAGTTTTGCACAGCAAATAAGCTTTTACTTCTGCCTTTTTTTTTTTTTTTTTTTTTTTTTTTTTTTTTTTTACCATTTCAAAGGTGCTGGTAGTCTGTAGAGTTTCCAAAAGGTGTTCATAAACTAGGAATTTTTGGGAATTTTTCTTGAGTGACATCAGTGCACATATACTTGTTAAAAACCAGGAGCTGCCTGCAGAGAGATGTCAGGATCAAATTGCATCCTGAATATAAAAAGAATGACTGCCACCATGGAGCACCTGGGTGGCCAACTCAGGTCATGATCTCACAGTTTGTGACTTGGAGCCCCACATCAGGCTCGGTGCTGATAGTGTAGAGCCTGCTTGGGATTCTTTCTCTCTCTCTTTCTCTCTGTGTCCCTCCCCCAATGCATGTGTGCAAGTGCTCTCTTTCTCTCTCAAGATAAATAACCTAAAAAAAAATAAAATAAAAAAAGAATGTCCATCCATATCTTGCTTCAAAACATTGCCAGGTCAGGGGCACCTGGGTGGCTTAGTTGATTAAGCATCCGACTTTGGCTCAGGTTGGAATCTCCTGGTCCATTAGTTGGAACAGCCCTGTATTGGGCTCTGTGCTGACAGCTCAGAGCCTGGAGCCTGCTTTGGATTCTGTGTCTCCCTCTCTCTCTGCCCCTCCCCCATTCATGCTGTGTCTGTGTCTCTGTCTCTCTCTCAAAAATAAATAAACATTAAAAAAAAAAAAGTTAGAAGGCCAACAGTTCTGGGAGTGGATGAAATCAGTTGCCAAAGACACTGCCTCACCTTTCTCCTCTTCTCTAAGACAGACCCAGTTCCATCTTTTCCAGGGCTCATGGTTTTCCCATGATCTCCATAGCAGTGAAAACCTTCCTTTCTTTGAATCGGATTTGAGACAAGCAAACACGGAGGATGTGTCTGACAAGGATTGTGCATTAGAACGAATCCAAGTTTTGGTAAAGTTCTTGTCTTTGCACATTGAACCTCTGTTTTAGGTAAAGACTACACTGGGGTGTTGTTAGGATGGATGGTTGTAAAGTTTGGCATCAGCCTTATAATCCTCATGTTTCTGTAATGAGAATGTGATGTGTTTCCTTGAGTACCCTTTCCTTTGGTCTTCAAATTGCATTGAGGCCAGAATCAGCGATTTATCCAAAAGAATCTTATCCTATCCAATTTAATATCATCAAGAAAGGCTATTTCTGGATCTTTTCCTTCTTGCTCCTCACTCTATTTTCCCTGGCAATTAGGCTGTTTACTTAAAATTGCATTTTCCACTTAGCAAAACGACAACAAAAAATTCCACCTAACCTGAGGTGAAGCATCATTCAGAGCAGTGTGACTATAGAAAGAAGAAGGCATGCTAAGGCATCACCATTCCATGTGAAAGGGCAGTACCTTTAACATGAAATTAGTAAAAGCTCTACTGGAGACTGTGTTCCACAAAAAATAAGGAAATAAACAAAAAAGAGAAAGTCTTGAGATTCAGGAGACATAATCTAAATCAGGAGATAGATGAAGGGAATTCCTAGGATAATTAGGAAGTGATGTCTTAAGATATTAGTAGTGCAATTAACTTATACTGTACATAAAAGCAGAAAGGAAGTTCTCAGGAGGAAAGACTCTGAAAGTAAAGGGGAGATCTCTTTCTGGTGAAAAAATTATTTTGACTATTGGCATGTGTGTGGAAAGTTAGCAATAAATATAAGGAAAACCCACATAAATGAAAACAGACAGGTATCTGGGATGCCAGGTGGCCTGGGACAGGATTTATGGCAAATTATGGCAAAGTGAAAAGTATGGCAAAGCCTCTTGCCCCAAAATAATTATAAAACTTGATACATTTTGGGGAAAAAAAAACTGCAGGGCTCTAAACGTCAAACAAAGGCAAAACAGTAAATTAAGAAGCTTTTATTACTAAGAGCAATTTGCCGAACTTCAGATAAGAGCAGTAGAAGTTGTTGCAATCCTTGGCTATTCCCATTTAGTCCTTTAGCTCACATGGTATGGTTTTTGTATCAGGGTAGGGCTAGCCATAAAACCAGCAGCTTTTTTTTTTTTTTTGACTATCACACAATTATGCTAATATTTTATTAATTCAAAACCACTTTACAAGAAAATGTAAGTATGGCTTCCAATAGGAATGTTATATGAGGACTTGATACTAAGCTCACAGAGTTTAGTTCTCTAAGGAAAAACAGGCTTTCAGGTTAAACAATATTTTGTAACCAAAACTCTAATCCCAAGGATTCTCATAAACGTATTACAAATGACAGCATGAAAAAAAAATATCTTGCACAGCAAACCTCTTAATTCCTGCCCAGCTAACGTGTGACATTTAATATTATGAAAACAAAAGGCAAAAATTGAACTAAGACTTTTTTCCATAGCTGGGATATGGTATGCAGCTATAGTTGAACAAGAAGTCTTTAAAAGTTGTGGTGAAAACCAGCAGCTTTGTTGTTGAAGGGGCTCATGTGATTTGGAGCAGCGGGCATAAAAATCCCTTATCCAGCAGTATTGCCAGTAATAGTATCAGTCTTAACAGGAAAAGAAAAATGAAAACACCAACCCTGTAAAGCAAGCCTGAGGTTGTAATCTTGTTTAGAGTGAGTTACAGACCTGTAGATTCCAAAATAATTAAGAGAGCCATAGAAGAGCTAGCTAAAGTCCTTGCACATCACTAGCTGACTGGGAGACCATGTATATATGCAGAGAAGAGCATGACTGAGTAAAAGCAAGGTCAAGTTGCCTAAAGTTTGGATGTGCTCCCAACCAACAGACCTATGAGCAGGATGTAAACCTTATTGCTTCCAGGACCACATCTGGTCAATCATGGGCTGGCCACAAAGCTATCCATACTGTGTTGACCTTTGATCTAGTTTGACCAAGAAAAAAGAGAGAAGCCACAAATTAGGGAATTAAGAATGAAAGAGAGGACATCACTGCAAACTCTGAGAAATTTAAAGAATTATAAGGAAATATTAACAATATGATGTCAAAATATTAGAAAATTCAGATGAAGCAGATAATTTCCTAAACAAAGTACTGAACACAAACTACTGAAACTGACCCAGGAAGAAATAGAAAATCGAATAGACCAACAAGTTAAGAAATTGAATTAGTAATTAATAATCCGCAAAGAAAAGCCCAGGCTCAAGTATCATCTCTAGTGAATTCTGCAAACATTTAAGTCAGAAGTAATACCAACCCTTCTCAAATTCTGCCAGAAAATAGAGAAAGGATTGATTCCCAATGCTATGAGGCTAGTGTTATTCTTATATTAAAGCCACCTATGGATATCTCAAGAAAAGAAAACTGTATATTAATATTCCCTTTGACTATAGATGCAAAAGCCTCCAAAAAAAATTGCCAAGTGAGGGGCGCCTGGGTGGCTCAGTTGGTTAAGCATCCAACTTCAGCTCAGGTCATGATCTCGTAGTTTGTGAATTCAATCCCCGCATCAGGCTGTCTGCTGTCAGTGCGGAGCCTGCTTTAGATCCTCTGTCTCCCTCTCTCATTGCCCCTCCCTCCCTTAAAATAAATAAATTAATAGTTTTTTAGAAAATTACCAAATGAAATCTAGTAACATATGAAAAAGATCCATAATGACCAAGTGGAATTTATCACAGAAATGGAAGATTGTTTTAACATCTGAAAATAAATCAATGTTATATACCATATTAATTTTAAAAAAGATAAAAAACATATATGTTTCCTTTGCAAGGAATACAGAAAAAAACATTTGAAAAAATACTGTGCTCATGGATGATAAAAACTTCCAACAAATTGGGGAATAGTAGGGAACTTTTTCAGTGTGATGAAAGGCATCTGCAAAAAAACTATAGCTAACATTATACTTAACTGTGAAAGATTTAGTGCTTTGTCCCTAAGATCAGGAATAAGCCTAAGATGTCCACTTTAACCTGTGGTATTCAACATTGTACAGAGACTCTAGCCAGTAGAATAAGAAAAGACAAAGAAATTAAAAGTACATGGATTGAAAAAGAAGGAAACTGCCTTTTTTGAAGACAACATGATCCTGAATATAGAAACTCCCAACGAATATAAAAAAAAAGCATACTGGAACTAATAAATGAATTCAAGTTTACAAAATACAAGGCAAGTATACAAAATAAATTATTTTTCTATAGTCTAGCAATGATCAATTGGAAAATGAAATTCCATTTCTAATAGCATCAAAAAGAATAAAATACTGACTATAAACATACTAAAAGTAGTACAAGTCTTGCTCACAGAAAACTATAAAACATTGCTGAAAAAAATTAAGATTAAAGGGTTCTTGCCTGCTCAGTTGGTAGAGCATGGGACTCATGATCACAAAAAAATTAATATGAAATAAATGGAGAGATATTTTATGCTCTAGACTGAAAGATTTAATATTGTTAAAATGGAAGTTCTCTATAGATTCAATATAATCTCTATTGAAATCCTAGGAGGCTTTTTTAATCTTTTTGGTAGAATTTGACAAGCTACACCTATAATTATATGGCATTACAAAGAACCTAGACTAGCCAATGAAACTTTGGAAAAGAATAAAATTGGAATTCCCAATTATAAAACTTATTATAAATCTATGGTAAACAAGACAGTAGAGCATTTGGGTAAGCATAAACATATGGATGAATGAAACAGAATTGTGAGTCCAGGAATAAATTCTTGTATTTATAGTCAATTGCTTTTCAGCAAAAGTGCCAAATCAGTTCAGTGGGGGGAAAGGAGAATCTTTCCAGTAAATGATGTTGGGACAATTAGATGTCCATATATTTAAAAAAATGAACTTGGACCCTTATCTCACACCATACATACACATTAACTCAAAATAGTTGATACATTTGAATGTGGGAACTAAAACTGTAAGACATCTAAAGGAAAACAGGGGAGAAATCTTTGTGACTTAAGAGTTAGGCATAGATTTCTTAATGATATCAATTGAAGAAAAACAATAAAATGGATTTGAAGACACTGCTCTTTGTATTAGTTTTCCATGCTGTATAGAAAAATGCTTTAAAATTAGTGGCTTAAAACAACACATACATATTACTTCCCAATTTCTGTAAATCAGAAATTACAGCAAAGTTCAGCTGGATCCTCTGCTTAGGTTTTTATGAGACTGCAGTCAAGGTGTCAACCAGGGCAGAGGTCCATTTCCCCAAATCCCCACAGGATCGTTGGCAGTATCTGTTACCTGGAGCCTATAGTATTTATGGTGGCTTGCTTCTTCAAAGCCAAGACTGAGAAAGAGACTAGCTGGAGAAAGAGAGACCCTAGCAAGATGGTTGCTATGCTCTTTAGTTATGTACATGGAGCCACCCTTGCCACTGTCTCTTTGGTTGAAGCAAGTCACCGGGACCCACCATCCTCAAGGGGAGGGATTATGCCAAAGCACCAATACCAGGAGGAAGGGTTTATGAGGTTTATCTTAAAGTCTGTCCACCACACTGGTCCAAAGACATCAGTAAGAAAAAATTAAAAGACAGGTCACCAATTTGGAGAAAATATTTGCAAATCACACATCTCAGGGCTTGGCAAAACTATGGCCTGTGGCCTGTTTTGGTAAGACTCATGAACTAAGAATGGTTTTTATATTTTTAAAGGGTTACTTAAAAAAAGAATATGCAAAAGAGACTCTATGTGGCCCACAAAACATAAAATATTTGCTATCTGTCCTACAAAAAAAAACTTACAATTCTCTGATAGATCTGCTAAAGAACTTATATTTAGAAATATAAAGCACTTTACAACTCATTAATAAGGAGATAAACAATCCGCTTAAAGAAGAGAAGGAATTCATGTAGCATTTAGAAGCAAAGATTAGCCCCTGGGTGACAGTACAGAAAAGAGATTATTGCTACAAGGAGCTGAGTTTGCCCAACAACCTGAGTGGGCTTGAAATAGGATTCTTTCCCAAAGCATTCAGTAAAGAACATGTCCTGATGATATTGTAATTTCGATTTGTGAGACCTTAAGAAGACCTAGCTGAGCCCAAGTGGACTTCTCACTTACAGAAACTGAGATAATAAATGCACATTATTTTAAGCAGCCACATTTGTGGCAATTTGTTGTAGCAGCAATAAAAATCAAATGCAATGGGCAACAGATGTACATAGACATTTCACCAAAAAAAATTACGGGCCAATAAGCCCATGAAAAGATGCTCAAAATAATTAGTTATTAGGGAAATGCAAATTAAAATGAAATACGGCTATGTAACTACTGAACTGGCTTTAAAGAAAAGGCTGACAATTTCAAGTGTAGGTATCGATATGGAGTAACTAGAGCTCTCAGACATTGCTTGTATGAATGTAAAATGAGACAGCTACTTTGGAAAACAGATTAGTAGTTTCTTAAAAACTTAAAGGTAAACTTACTGTACATCTCAGCAACATTATGTCTAGGTATTTCTCCAAGGGAAATGAAAATGTAAGTCTACACAAAGAACCGCACATGTGTCATCACAGCAGCATTATTTATAGTAGCCAAAAAGTGGAAACAATCCAAATATCCATCAAGTGATGAGTGGATTAACAGAGTATTCTATATCCATAAAATAGAATACTATTGATCGATAAAAAGAACAAACTCCAAATACATGCTACAACATAATGAATCTCAAAATATTATGCTAAGTGAAAGAAGCCAGACAGAAAGCCCTACATACTGCATGATTCCATTTAAATGAAGTTTCCAGAAAAAGGCAAATTTATAGAGACAGAAAACAGATGAGTGGTTGCCTACGGCTGGGAGCAAAAGCAGGCGTTGATTGCAGACAGACGCAGGAGAGTTTTTTGGGGTGATGGAAATGTTCCAACGCTAGATTGAAGTGATAGTTTTGCAATTCTTTAAATTTACCAAAATTCAGTGTATTGTACATTGATTTGTAATGATGGGTGCATATTATGGTGTGTAAATCATACCTCAATTAAAAAAAAAGAGATGTTAATAGTTCGCTTTGGCAAAAATATAAGGAAATGTAATCATAGTACGGTGCTCAGCTGTGAGTAATATTTACATAGATATAACTGCATATTGATTTATTCTACAAAAATGAGCTACATTGGAATCACAGATCAGGGAAAGCCGAGGGGATGGGAATGTAAGAGTAAAATGTTCAACTACCATAACAGGAAGTAAATTATGTACAAAATTTATGTATCTAAACATAGCAAAATACACCTATTATTTAAACATATAAATGCCAACAAGAACAGCTGAAAGAGTCAGGTGATTGCCTCTGAAGTCACCAAGTAAGGAGTAGGAAAAAGTGGGGAGAATTGATCTTTTTTTTTTTTTTGTCATAAGCCTTGTAGTACAATTTGACTTTTATTATTATTTTTTTTTTGGTCATAAGCCTTGTAGTACAATTTGACTTTTTTTTTTTTTCAACGTTTATTTATTTTTGGGACAGAGAGAGACAGAGCATGAACGGGCGAGGGGCAGAGAGAGAGGGAGACACAGAATTGGAAACAGGCTCCAGGCTCTGAGCCATCAGCCCAGAGCCCGACGCGGGGCTCGAACTCACGGACCGCGAGATCGTGACCTGGCTGAAGTCGGACGCTTAACCGACTGCGCCACCCAGGCGCCCCAACAATTTGACTTTTAAAAACATACATGTAGGGGTGCCTCTGTGGCTCAGTCAGTTGGGTGTCCCATTCTTCATTTCAGCTCAGGTCATGATCTCATGGCTTCGTGGGTTCCAGCTCCGCATCGGGGTCTGTGCTGGCAGCACGGAGCCTGCTTGGGATTCTCTCTCCCTTCTCTCTCTGCCCCTCCCCAACTCACACTATCTCTGTTGCTCTCAAAAATAAACTAAAAAAAAATAAAAATAAAAATGTACGTTTACTTATTAATGAAAATAACAAAGAATTTAAATCAGACACCAAGTTTCCTTGTTTTTTTTCTTCTATTATCTATTTCTTTAATTTTTCCTCTTCTCTCCAGGAAATTTCCTAAATTTTCCCCATATTTTATTTCCTAACAAGTCTATTGAGTTTTTTTTTTTTTAATTTTTTTTTTCAACGTTTTTTATTTATTTTTGGGACAGAGAGAGGCAGAGCATGAACAGGGGAGGGGCAGAGAGAGAGGGAGACACAGAATAGGAAACAGGCTCCAGGCTCCGAGCCACCAGCCCAGAGCCTGACGCGGGGCTCGAACTCCCGGACCGCGAGATCGTGACCTGGCTGAAGTCGGACGCTTAACCGACTGCGCCACCCAGGCGCCCCAATTGAGTTTTTTTTTTTAAATGTGCTCTCATATTTAAAATTTCTTGATCTTTTTTGTTCCTTGAATCTTCCTTTTTATAGTGTTTTATTAATAACTGCCCTTCACTCTATGATTATGGAGTTTTTCTCAACCTTCCTTTAAAATCATGATTTTAAAAAATGTGGTTTTTGGGGCGCCTGGGTGGCGCAGTCGGTTAAGCGTCCGACTTCAGCCAGGTCACGATCTCACGGTCCGTGAGTTCGAGCCCCGCGTCGGGCTCTGGGCTGAAGGCTCAGAGCCTGGAGCCTGTTTCCGATTCTGTGTCTCCCTCTCTCTCTGCCCCTCCCCCATTCATGCTCTGTCTCTCTCTGTCCCAAAAATAAATAAACGTTGAAAAAAAAAAAAAGTTAAAAAAAAAATGTGGTTTTTTTTCCTGTTTGCTTGATCTCAGTTATTCCTATTATAAACTTTTCTTGGCTGTTTGGGAATATTGGTAGCCCACTTATGTTTAAGAGGGTCAGATTAAGATAAATTTCCAGAGAATGAACTACTAGTCTTCTGTCTGGTGACTGGGGAGAATTAGCTGTGCTTCACATAGTGGAAGAGGCAATGTGATCTCTAGCTGCTTCTTTTTTTTTTTTTTTAATTTTTAAAAAATTTTTTTTTCAACGTTTATTTATTTTTGGGACAGAGAGAGACAGAGCATGAACGGGGGAGGGGCAGAGAGAGAGGGAGACACAGAATCGGAAACAGGCTCCAGGCTCTGAGCCATCAGCCCAGAGCCTGACGCGGGGCTCGAACTCACGGACCGTGAGATCGTGACCTGGCTGAAGTCGGACGCTTAACCGACTGCGCCACCCAGGTGCCCCTCTAGCTGCTTCTTAAGCTGCTGTTTGCCAACTTGCTTTATGTTAGCAACCCATTTCTGGAAGTACTTAGTACTTCCAATACCTGAGCCTTTGGAGGATTCTATGCTCATTTTCCAGATTAGGACTCATCTTTCTCTGGGCTTCTAAATTACTTATTGCTCCTCTATATGCTTTACCTTTTCCAAAATGTTGAAGTTGTATCCTCCTATTCTATCCCTCCCTGGAGATGTATATCTATAAAAGCAAAAATCCTGGGGTGCCTGGGTGGTTCAGTTGGTTAAGTGTCCAACTCTTGATTTTGGCTTATGTCATGATCTCACGAACCATGAGATCGAGCCCTGCATTGGGCTCTGTGCTGGCAGTGTGGAGCTTGCTTGGGATTCTTTCTCTTCTTCTCTTTTTGCCCCTCCCCTGCTCATACTCTCTCTCTCAAAATAAATAAATAAACCTAAAAAAAAAAAAGCAAAAATCCCTTTATTGACATATATGAATGGAGAGAAGCAAAATGAGAGAAATGTACTATGTCTGCCCTTACATAAGTCCCATAGATTTGAACACAGGGTCATTTTTAATGTCACATAAACAAAGAAACTACTACATATTCAGTTTTTAAGACAAACTGCTAAGTGATGTTTGGAATGGATATCCTTACCCTAGACCTGAGTGCCCCAACTCTAGAAGAAGTCATAAGGTAGAGAAAGGTTAAGTCTGAAGATGAGGGAGGTTTGGGATGGGGTGGGTTTGGGCAGATGGTGAAGATGAGGTGGGTGTTAGGTAACATCCAGAAGAAAACTGCATAGGACCTAGAATTATATGTCTTCTCTGTCACAGGCTTTTTTTCCGAACCATTCTGAGCAAAATGGATCCTCTTTTTCCTGATAAATCACTTGTGTCCTAAATGGCATGCAAAATCAAATCCTCTCATTCTTCTCTTTTTTTTTAATTTTTTTTATTTTATTTTTATTTTTTTATTTTTGGGACAGAGAGAGACAGAGCATGAACGGGGGAGGGGCAGAGAGAGAGGAAGACACAGAATTGGAAACAGGCTCCAGGCTCTGAGCCATCAGCCCAGAGCCAGACGCGGGGCTCGAACTCACGGACCGCAAGATCGTGACCTGGCTGAAGTCGGACGCTTAACCGACTGCGCCACCCAGGCGCCCCTCATTCTTCTCTTAAAATGACAATAGTCACACTCACTTAATTTTAAATAACACATGCATTTGTCAGCATGATGATGATACATATTTTACCATTGGAAAATTTAAACAAACCCTCTACTTTTGATAGATTTCTTGATTATGATTCCCAAGGCAGAGTTTGAATAATTCAGGAATGCTTTTCTTAATGTATCCGTATTTATGATATAAATAAGGAAATGTCCCCCAACTGGAAAGTATCTTCTTTTTATCTTCAGTAAGGAGTGTTATCAATTTGTTTTCATATATAGTTTTAATTTTTTATTTGGTATTTATTATAAAGTGGATATAAGAAAAGGGATATTTATGTTATATGATGCAGTCTTATTCTCAGTTCCAGATTACATGGGATATTCTCAATATTTCTTTCCATCAGTTCTTGTGGTATTCAATATTATACATACATTTAATTGGATACTTTAGGCTATTGTATAATAATGATTTACGGGCTATTGACATACCCTCTGAGGCTAATTCAGTTATAACACTTAAAAATTATTATTGTTAGTTCTAAAATGAATATATACTTGGAAAAATTCATGTCACATCAAAAATGAAAAAGTAGAAGGTGAAAGTTTCCCTTGATTGGAATGGTTATGTCTGCCAGGCATGTTACTTGCTAAAATAATAATGTGCTAGAAACATAGCAATGATTTTACATTTTGGCAGACTAATTTAGATAGTAAAACAATCAGGACAGTAGTCACATTGGACAGTAGTCACATTAGTCTGCCTAGATTGCCCTTATTGATTCCTGTACTGTTGTATCCTGAGAGGAATAGTATCTGAATGCAGATGGAAAAGGAGCAGCTTTGAAAGAGGTGAAGGAGGAGAGAGATGTTATTGGATTAGAAGATAATCCCAAGGACACGTGGGTGGCTCAGTCAGTTAAGCATCTGATTTCAACTCAGGTCATAATCTTACAGTTTGTGGGCTTGAGCCTCGAGTCGGGCTCTGTGCTGACAGCTCAGAGCCTGGAGCCTGCTTCAGATTTTGTCTTCCTCTCTCTCTCTCTGACCCTCCCCCACCCTCTCTCCCAAAAAAATAAATAAACATTAAAAAAATAAAAAAAAATAAAAAGATAATCCTTAGGGGATGAGAAGTGAGTTTATGCAACCAGACCCCTTTGAGTTGGGTGTGGTTAGTGATGTGAGTCAAAGCCTTTTCTACCTTCCAGGCAGCCCTCCTTAATCTTCTGAACCACAGAGTAGAGTTTGAGCAATTCAGGAATGCACTCCTTAATTTATCATTATTGTTTATGGAGATATTGGAATTTTTTTTTTTTTTTTTTTTTTTTTTTTTTTTTTTTTTTTTTTTTTTTGTGCCTTCAGTCAGTGTAGTTGCCAGTTTGGTCTCTCTATGGATTTTCATAAGTATTGTAATTAGAAGTCTGAGGAAGGCGAATTAGGCACTGCTAGTCTTGTTGCTATGATAACAAAGAAGGCCTTAAATATTTTATAAATCTTTGTCATGGAGGCTAAGACAAGAATTTAAATGGAAACTTGTAGGATATTTATACAAACAGTAGATTGAAACATACTACACTTGTTTTATTTCTGCTCTCATTTGTAGTCTATAGCTTCCACATGGTAATTCATTATGGCATAGAAAACACGATGCTATGGTTTCTAAAGCAAGGTTTTATAGGACTGTACTCTATTTCTATTTGGGAGAATGAAGTGGTTCAAAGGAGAAAGCATTGGGCTTGAATGTAAAAGATATGAATTTGAATCATGGTCTGTCAGCTACTAGTTGTGTGTAAGTAGGACAATTACTTGAACTTAGAGCTTCAGTTTCCTTATCTGAAAACTGAGATTAGTAATACCTCCCGAGGGTTGTCGTGAGACTTAATGAGACACTATTAAGGAAAATACAACATCAACTGATATGTTTGCTTGATGGCAAACAAAGACAAGTGTGGTCCTTGCCCTCATAGATCTGACTATCAAGAGGCAGTAATCAGATAATCAATATCACTAACCAATGTGAAATTTCACCTGTGAGAGGTGCTGTGAAGGAAAAGCTCTTTTTTTCATTCTCTCTATCCCATCTTCCAAAAAAATCTATTGTCTCTGCCTTCAAAATGCAGGCTGTCCTCACTTTGTGGTTCTGATAGACATGAATTTCTGTTATGAAGGTTTAGTTAAGTAATAACTGTAATGCCCCCGATTTCAAATCCGAGAGACCACCAAGGAGCCGATATGGATGCAAACGCACGAGGGTTTATTTGCAAGCTCGAGCTTGGGCCCAAGTACACCGGACACAGTGCAGCAGGGACTTGGACCCCTAGGTTAAGAGGCGTAGCAGTTTTATAGGGGCCAGTGGCCAATGAGATTGTAACACACACAGAAAGTTGCATAGTCATGTCAGTCCACACACAGGTGGCCAATTGAATTACAATTTACCCTATAGTAACTGTTTGAATTAGCCTATCACTCTGGTCAGAATTGGCGCGCAAGTCTGGCGGGCAAAAGGCGGGGTTTACATCTTTGACAGTTAGGGGTTCTGCATTCCTATAGGAGCCGGTTTCCAGTAAGGGTGTGCTCAGCGGCTTGACTAGGGTGGGGGAGTGTCTTAAGCAATAAGTAGGTCATGTGGGGGTTATACATGAGATGGTGGGTGTAGCACAAATGGAGTTAGTCTTGCTCTGCTTGTCCAGGGGTAGGGGATTTTTGTTAAATTCCTTGGGTCCCACAATACCAGTTCTCCAACCACATGGTTCAAATTTCAGTTACCGAAATACGTGAATTATGAGTAAGTACATAAAGTATAAATGTTACTATTAGGTCTTCAGTCCACAAATCCCCACATATAAACAGATGTGCATCATACGCTGTGACCAATCACATCTCCTCATTTAATGCCTGTGGGCAACTGGTCACTGCATATCTGTCATTCAGTTCATGCACAGACAGAAAAGTGTGTAATTATGTTGCCTCTTTGTCTCTTAGTGATGAACCCACTCGACATTTTGCGAAAATGGATAATTAAAAGAAACAATTGAGCCACAAAGATGAAAATGCTGTAAAGAAATGAAAAATGACAATGCTGGAAATGAAATTCAAATCAAATATAAATGGAGGTATAGAAGAGCCCAAGGTGGGGCTTGATGCAGAGCTCAATGAGGGGCTCAACCCGGGGCTCATCTCACAATAGCGAGATCATGACCTGAGCTGAAGTCCAGAGTCTAGAGCTTAACTGACTGATCCACCCAGGCAGATGCCCAATATTTCTAATGTTTTAAATTACAGTGTCCTAAATAAATAATAACTGTAATATTTTTTTATTTACCTGTATGCTTATAAGTGACAGTAGAGAGTTTTTAATGTTTTGAGAAAGATTTTTTCAAAGTTGGGTAACAAATATAATTTTTTCCCACTAACTAAGATTATTATGAGATGCATGGTTTTAGTTTTCATGGAAAGATGTACAGTTCTGCAGTCTATTCAAGCAAGGATTACCTGGATATAAAAAAATGCACCCACCACAACTGCTACCATTTTGATCTGAACCACTTTTGCCTGGAAAGTTATTGCTATAATCCCTTAACTGATTTGTTTTTGTTTTTGTTTTAGTTTCTGTGCTCCTGGCCTTGGTCTCCTTATTTATTTTGTATTGAGTTTATTCTCAATACAAAACCAGAGAGATCCTGAACAACACATGACAGATCATTTTACGCTTCTGCTAATGGCTTCCCATATTACTCAGAGTAGAAGCCACAGTCCTTACTTTTACAAGGCCTCTTGTGATTTAAGTTCCTGGTACTTTTCTGGCTTCATTTGTTTTTATTGTTTTCTTCCTTGTTTCTCTCTGCTCTAGCCAAAGAGGGCAACTGCCATTTTTTTCAATTCATCAGGCGTGCTTCTGCCTCAGGGACTTTGCACTCCCTAATCCCTCTCTGGAATGCTCTTTCTCCAATGGGCTTTATTCAGAGGATCTTCTCCATGATTACTTCCTGGGAACTCTCTCTAAAATTCACCCCCTCACTGAACATTTCTCATCTCTCTTTCCTTCTTTATTATCACTTATTTTTTACCTTTATTATCACTTATTTTTACCTTAGCCAGTACTATATATTTTACTTTTTTATCTTGTTTATTTTTTGTTACCCTCACTACAGTGTAAACACAAAGAAGACAAGTTTTATTCTCTACCTTTTATCCCCAGTGCCCACAATGGTGCCTGACATGTGGTGGGTGGCTTCTAAATAGAGGTTAAATTAATGTTGAGTACATGATTGAGAGCCTACACTTTTTAACATTTTACAGAAATAAAATTATTTCTGGATCATAAAGAGATTACTTTATGCATTTGACAAGTAAATGTATGTATTTTTTTCTGCCTGAATATTAAATTCTACCGGAAGATGGAAACAACTAAATATAGCTTTGCCTTCAATGACAAATATATTGTTCAGTTTACCATTAATCTTCTGTTTGTGTATATTGACGACAGTTATAACTGAGCCCATTTACAAATCTGGCACCATAACTTGAATTAATTCTGTTATTCCTTTGCTGTCGTCAATGCCTCAGTTCACCAGATGGTGTAGGCTCTAGGTCACAGTGTGTCATATTATGTGCTGAGAGTGTCCTTCCCAATATAAAATGGTGACTGGTTTTCAGTAGACTGAAAAAAAAGTCTATATTTTGGTAGGATGCAGAATGTTCCATAACTACTCGGTGATAAACGAATAAATCTCCATTATCTACTCTTGCCCCAACACTACCATCTCTAGTAATTACTGCTGTGTCTCTCCTTTGTTTTCTGACTAAGAAGAGGTATTCAATCTCCAAGCATTTATTCCTTGAAATTTCATATGCATTAACATTTTACTTTGAAATAATTTCAGACTTACAGAGAAGTAAAAATAGTAAAAACAAATTCTTATACATCTACCACCCATGTTTTCTAAATGTTAACATTTTACCATGTCTGCCTTTTCATTTCTCCTATCTGTATGTGTGTATGTATACATGCAAGTATTGTCATTGTGCCTGGACCATTTGAGAGGAAGTTGCAGACGTATGCCCCATCAGCCCTAAATATTTCAGTGTGTATTACTAAAAACAAGGACGTATTCTTACATAATCCCAGCATAATGATCAAAACCAGAGAATCTATACATTTAATTTTAGACACAGCATTTCTAAAACTGTATGTATTGGTAACTGATACTATCCTGATTATTATTATGTCTATAATTTAATCTGCTTTCAAAGGGAGTACTGTGTCACTGTTGCCTTTTGTTCTTTTTTTATAAATTTTCCTTCAAATGATGTCAAAACGAAGCTTACTGCATCCTGACAATGGTTATATCACACTGTTTTCTTCCATGTGAATTTAAAGCAGCAGATCAAAAGTTATTCTGAGACCTCCCAGAAATAACACATCTGTCTCAGTTTTTAGACTTACTATTTTTGGTCTGGTAAAATTAGAGAAGACCCTTGGGATTTAAAGGTTTGTGATGAGCGATTTTGAATGTTCACAGAGCTGTTTCTCCCCACAAATTATGATAGGCTTTTGTTACTATGAGGTCATGGTACTGCCCCGCGCCCCCCCCCCCCCAAGCACTGTATCACATCGGCTTTTATAGTGTCATGAACACATGATGGTTTCTTTTCCTATTTTGAGATTTTTGTTTGTTCCTCCCATGCCACTTGGTGCTGAAAATGTTTCTACAAGTTCTTTGTAAGTAGGCCTCAGTTGGCACATTTGCTTACCAGAGCCCCCCAAATCAGCTTTGTGGATTAGTTACCTATTATCTTTTTCTTTACCCTCCTTTCCTTGTTCTTTCAGGGGCTGTGGATGGTAACAAATTTCTTGCCTCTAGTCCCAGATTCTTGCATTATCCCTTGAGGTTCTTTTATACCCCATTCACACCTATGTAATCAGTCCCTTTCTAAATAAATCCTCATCAAATTAAAATTATTTCAATTTAAATGTGCCGTTTGTTTCTTGATAGGACCTTGATTTATACAATGCCCTTACTGTTTAAAAGCAAGTTTCCACTGGCTTTTCTAATCCTGTCAGCCAAAATGACCTTAAGGGGCGGTGCGGCTTTATGTGCCTGTGCGTGCACACGTGCATACACCTACTTAGACACAAACCACATTTATGAACATATATTTGTAATTATTCTGCATATTCAATTTTCATAATATTTTATATATCATAAAACTTTCATGATATTAAATAACCTTTTTATATGATATTAAATAGTCTTTGGTGCTCTCCTTTTTAATAATTTGCAACGTTTTGCATGGTGGCTGATTATGGCATAATTAAGTTCCACATTTCTCTCTTTGGAAACATTTCATTCTTCCTAAATCTTCAAATTTCCACTATCATAAATAATATTTGTAAAACATCGTATGTATAAGGCTTTGATGATAAATTCCCTGAAGCATAATGAATGAGTTAAAGTATATATTTCTATTTATAAATATGTATTTTTATTTTATAGATTAGAAATGTCATATTTATATTTGCTATATTATAAAATTTCTTTCTAAAAGAATTAGAACACTCTATGTGTGAAAGTACCCATTTTGCTGCATCTTAGCAAACATTGTGTAATTTTGTTTTTTCACTTTTTGCTAATTTATCAGAAGAAAATATCTTGTTTGTACCTTTGTATTGTTATGAATGGAGTTTAATTTATTTTCATACAAACATTTTCATTTCTCCTCCATAAATTTTCTTCTTTGTATAGTTCAGAAACTCCTTTAATTCTCTTTTTTATGCTTTGCCAAAAATCATGTTAACTAAAGAAAATGAAACTAGAACTTAAAAAAAGCCCTAGTTTTGGGGTTTTAGTTTAGTTGAGTTTTAATCAACTAGGAAGACATTGTTGACCCATACGTGCTAATTATAAAGTAGTTATTATATTTTTAATTCTTTAATGTTTATTTATTTTTGAAAGAGAGAGGGAGAGAGTGAGCGGGGTAGAGACACAAAGAGGGAGACAGAAAGCAGGCTCCATGCTGTGAGCACAAAGCCCAATGCAGGCCAAACTCACAAACTCACGACCAAGAGATCATGACCTGAGCTGAAATCAAGAGTCAGCCACTTAACCAACTGAGCCACCCAGGCGTCCCTATAAAATATTATTTCGAGGCTACTTCCTTAATTTTATATCACTCTAATCAAATGCTAGAATCTCTATCAACTAACTTAGTAGTCAGAGATCAAGCAACAGTATAATTTTCTATAATGCAAAGGGAGTTTCTTCTCGGAGAACGTGAGTGATTCTGGTGAGGAGCTGTAAGAGGGATGTTAGTCTGAGTTTTTGGTTTATGGCATTGAGAGTCATGGAGGTGTTCAAGGGGTGTCATTCATTAAGGTGCTGAAGGAAATATCTAGTTGTGTTTCACCAGCCAGTGCAATTGGGAGGGAGATGTTCTCTTCAAAAGAAATCATAGTTAAAAAACTAGTTCCTAGGGGCGCCTGGGTGGCGCAGTCGGTTAAGCGTCCGACTTCAGCCAGGTCACGATCTCGCGGTCTGTGAGTTCGAGCCCCGCGTCGGGCTCTGGGCTGATGGCTCAGAGCCTGGAGCCTGTTTCTGATTCTGTGTCTCCCTCTCTCTCTGCCCCTCCCCCGTTCATGCTCTGTCTCTCTCTGTCCCAAAAATAAATAAACGTTGGGAAAAAAATAAAAAAATAAAAATAAAAATAAATAAAATAAAAAACTAGTTCCTAGAGAAAAAAAGGTACAATCCACGGAACAAGATTATTAATTCTCCATACATTTTAAAAATGTTTATTTATTTATTTTGAGAGAGAGACAGACAGAGAAGAGAGAGTGCACAAGAGCAGGAAAGGGGCAGAGAGAGAGAGGGAGACAGAATCCCAAGCAGGCTCTGTGCTACTCAGAGCCAGAGGCAGAGCTCGATCTCATGAACTGTGAGACCTGAGTCAAAATCAAGAGTCCGCCGCTTTACTGACCGAGTCACCCAGGCGCCCCTACACTTTTTCTATGAAGCTTTTGAAAGCTTGTAGAAGATTCTTGTGCAGACATGAACTACATATACTCTTAAATTACAATGAAAGGGCAAAGAAAAATGAAGTACTGACGGACAGTTTTCCTAGCTGAGGTGTTTGCTTTGCCCAGCGCCAGGCTGAAACCTCTGTAGGATGGGCAGAAGAATATCACGTGACCTGTCTCCGAGTCTCGGCCTGTGTTGGGCTTAGCACCCTCATTTCCCCAGGCTTACGAGACCTGCAATCTCAACCTGGGCAGGACTAAGAACCACTTTATCCTGGGGTTCATCTGGACCTGGAACCAGCTAATTTCCCCATATCTCTCTTTTCAGTTGATCTTAGCTGTGCTCTAAATGCCAGCCTCTCTGGTCAAATGTTCTTTCCAGCTCTTTCTTTTTACGCTCTCTGCACGTTCTTGCTGCCTATTCAGTTACTGCTCTTCTTCCCTGCACGGTGTGTCTGCTGAGGGAAGCCGCTGCTACATGGTGAGTAAGGTGTCCCCTTAGTCTGTAACTCTCCAGATCTTACCCATCTTCATGACTCAAATAAAAGCAGGTCTCCCCCAAGTTGCCGTTCCTTTCACGAGCTCTCCTTATGTGATCAGAGGAACAATGGGGGTGGGGGTGGGGAATGGAAACAATCTCTAATTCTTTAGGCCTCCTCACTTATACTTTATTGTAAAAAAAAAAAAAAATTGCTCTCTTCAGATGCTAAGCATCCATCTACTTTACCAGTCACTGTCATGATCTGGGTCCCTGGTGCATATATACACCTTCATCAACAACACTGGCACCTGGCTCAGTCATTTTCTTCTCCCTAAATCTCACATCCACTCTTGGTCTGTCTTTCTTTCTTTCTTTCTTTCTTTCTTTCTTTCTTTCTTTCTTTCTTTCATGTTTATTTATTTTTGAGAGAGAGAGGAAGAGAGAAAGGGAGAAAGAGAATCTGAAGCAGACTCCATACTGTCAGTGCAGAACCCAATTAGGGGCTCGAACTCATGAGCCACGAGAACATGACCTGAGCTGATGTCGGATGCTTAGCCAACAGAGACACCCAGGTGCCCCCATCTTGGTCTTTCATATCTACTTTGAAGGCCCTTGCAACCATGAGTAGGTATACCCATGTGAAGCCAAAATTCACCAACTGATGTTTTTTTTAAAGCAATGACACAACAATTTTGAAATACTAAAAATGGTAGTCTGTTTAGGAAACTTCAGGCCCCCTAGGAGAATTGAAGTGTGACCAAGTAATTTTCTCTGGCCAGTGAAACAAGAATGGACCAATTGTGTTAATTTCATTCAAAAGCTTCAAGGGCCAATGAGTGGCTCATTACATTTTTCCTGCCTCTGTGGTTGTTGAGATGCAATATAAATTGCAATAGACTCATTTTAAGCTGCTGATATTTTCAACACAATTTAGCATGTACTGATGGATATATTAAGAAACAGAGACTACCCTGTCCCCAATCAAAAAAATGTTTCATGTATAAGGTCCTTTATTTTCTAACCAAGATAATCTATGCTGGTGAGCGTGTCTGTTTCCTAGTTTTTGAACATCAAAGCACATTGAATTTCTCCAAGGTAAAGGAGCATATAAACAGAGTTTTCCTTTTGTGGGTAAGTTTTTCAATTACCTGCCTCAAATGGGAACCTTACTGGAACAGAGATAATTGATGATTATGTCATCCAATTATTATCTTTCTTTTGTTATTTCAGGGATGGAGAAGGAGGTTTCCTCTAAAAGATATTAAAGATGTTTCTTCTCTTTTCTTCCCTGCTCCAATACATTTACATCCCTTCTTGGGATAGAATGGTGAGAGACATACTAGATTACTTGATTTGGCAATTAAAGTGCCAGCTCCAAGTTTCAGAAACAGTCTTAATAATTACTGATCAATTCCATATCTTCCTAAGAAAACGAAGAACTGTCATGTATCCAGTATCCAAAAAAGCTCCCTGGCCTATAAATAAGATCACTTAAGAGTTTTTCTGAATAAGGGCTGATATTTGGAATATAACATCAATTCTGACTTCTTCTTTAGTTTCCATTTCTTGTTTTCCTCATTCCAGAACTAGAAGGATATTGTTATCCCTTTTTCCTTCTTTGGTTGAAGCTCTTAAACATCACATTCTCATTTTTCTTGAGCTATCTTTCACTGTCTGCCTCAGTGGTATGCTAGGGCCAGCTCCCACAGCCTCCTGAGAATAGATTGTATTTCTTCCCAACCTCAAGTTCAGTGGCTTCACATTGAGTGCAGTGACTTCAGCCATGGTGGCTGATTTACAGAGAAAATAAAGCATATTGGCTTATTATAATTTCATCCATATATATGTGTGTATATATATATATATATATACATATATACATATATATATATATATATAGCCATGTGGATAATTTTCTTTTCTTTTTTTAATGTTTATATTTATCTTGAGAGAGAGAGCAAGAGAGAGAGAGCATGGGAGGGGCAGGGAGAGAAGGAGAGAGAGAATCCTAAGCAGTCTCCACACTGTCAGTGCAGAACCCAACATGGGGCTTGAACTCATGCACTGTGAGATCATGGCCTGAGCTGAAATCAAGAGCTGGATGTTCAACCAACTGAGCCACCCAGGCACCTCTGGATAATTTTCATCCAGGACTTGAACCTAAACCTCCTTCCCCTTTTCAGCTCCAGCCATCTCCCTGCATTCCATTTCTGCTGTTCATTGCCAAGGCCATATCCTCCTTGACGTAATTTAGAACTGATTCATCCCTGAAATATTAGACCAAATACCCTACCCTGAGTTCAAATGCCAATATTCTCAGCTCATTGCTCTCTTACTCTCATCGTGCCAATTGTTCAGAGCCCCAATCTATTTATTCTTCCTCTTCCACAAATATATCAGCCCTTTTCTGTCTGTGCTTCTTTTTCTCACCAGCCTAGTCCCCACAATTCAACACATCAATTATTATTTTTTTCTCCCTTAATCCTTTTAGCTCCCATGTGGATCAATCAATCCCTGTAACCTGTGTGCTGCAGGCTGTTGAACATAGAAGTTCAAGAAGCCATGGAGAAGCAGCTCTGCGTATTTGTGTGTTCTGACCCAGAGACTGACAAATGTTTTCCGGAAAGGGATATGTAGTAAATATTTTAGGCTTTGTGGGCCGCATACCATCTTCTTGTATGCTGTTTTCTTTTTTGTGTGATACTTTACAAATGTAAAGCTCTTAGCTTGAGAGTTTATAAAAACAGGCCAATGTCTGGAGTTAAGAGACATTGCCTGTTCTTACCCGAGACTGACCCACAGCAATGCTTGGCAATTCTTGTTGAAAACCTCTATCTGCTCCCATTCTCCACAGCAGCCCGTCTTAATTTGGACCGTCAAAAGATTCCTCCACAGCTTGCCCTCTGCTTCAGCTTCATAGCAGACCAGACTTTACTGTTTATAAGTAGGTCTCTGCCTAGCTGGTTTTCTCAACACCTTCTCCGCTACGGCTACTGCCATTTCATGAGTCTAGCCCTTTCCCATCTTGAAAGACCACCATTGTCCCACAGTTACAAATACCACTATGGCATATGATGTTCCCTGATAAAAATATAGTGAAGTGTACCCCAAAATATAAATAGCCCTGCAAATCCCTGATGAGGAATGCTACAAATAGACAATGAGTGGCATACTCACTGGCAAAGAGGTGTCAAACCTTAGCAGCATTACAGACTATTACATATTACCTTCGTGGGTGCTTAGAAGAGCCAGAATTGTGAAGACCGAACTCCCGAGCGCCAGAGAGTTTCTGTGTTAACAATTCTGGAAAAGATCTTTAGACTTACTGTCACTTCATACTTTTATCCATGAGGTTCTCCCTGCCTAGAAGACTCCTTAACTACCCTGACCCCTTCTTAACTTAGTTAGGCCCTTCTTCTGGGATAAATGGATGAAAGTAAACAAACATTAAGACGTATGTATATCCTCGATTAAGACATGCATATCCTTGAATTATTTGTCAGAAATGTGTATCAATTTAAACTCCCACGGTATGTGAAAGTGTCCTTTCCACTAAATGGAGGACATATTTTTAATATTGTGTTTCAAAATATGTCAATTGAGTTGCTTCAGAAGAATATTTAAGCTATATAATTGCATACGTGTCTGACCCCAATGCTTTATTCTGTGAATGTTTGATATACTATAATTACAGTGCTAATAGCTCCCATAATTCTTTACCTTGGTTTATTCTGTGGAATTATTTCAGCAGTTTGGGAAAAATCATCCTGGGCTTGTTATAAAATTTGCTTTACTAGCCATGCGTGGCACCTGAAACTGTAGGTATTTAAGTGATTGCTTCTTGGGATGTGTGCATCCAAGTGCAAATGAGTTTGGCTCTGAACAGATTTTAGCAGGCGTTTGACAGCTTGGATGACTGGCACATTGTCATCTTCATAACACACCTAAAATGCAGAGTGCCAAAAATCACAAACAGGTTGGGTGTAGTTAAAGATCTGAGACCTTGTCCAACTTAGTTAATCTTTTAAATCATAGCAGCAGAAATATGCCAACTTTAATTAAAATTAACAGCCTGTGTTGTAAAATATGATCATCTTACCTGAAGATATATATTTTTATTTTAATATTCTATCTTCATGTTAAAATGTGTCTTTGTAAGACTGGTGTGTGGTGTCAGATTGATAGCTGGTTGGTGGGACGGGAAACCTCCGTGGGCAAGAAGGGTAATTTTGGTATACTGATCAGTATTTTCTTTCTCTGACCATTTTGATTTGTTGTTGTTGTTGTTGTTGTTGTTCTAGGGCTAGAAAACTTGGGGAATTTTTATTGATGAGGAACAAAATCTATTTTTTTGTATCATATGTTGATAATAGACATGAATAAAACACAGCAAAGGGACCCTTACAGAGTCAGTGATTCATAACACATAAAACTCTTTTCTGGAGGTGCTAGGGTTTAATAAAGAAGACTTTGAATCAGTGTGTGTTTGTGTGTGTGCATGTGTTAGTTAAAATCCACAAATTGGTAAAATACAGAAAGAGAACAAGAGATTAAAAAGGGGCCCCCGGGTGGTTCAGTCGGTTAAGCGTTGGACTCTGGATTTTGGCTTGGGTCATGATCTCAAGGTCTGTGGGTTGGAGCCCCCTGTCATGCTTCTCTGTCTTTCTCACTCTCTGCCCCTCCCCTACTCACTCTTTCTCTCTCAAAATAAATAAATAAACATTTTAAAAAAGTACAACACTCAATCTGTTTTTTTTTTAAATTTGGTTTTCAGAAATTTCTATAGTGCAAAATATTCACTAGATGTTTTCTTTCCTAGCACTCACTGTAAGTCATCAATGTAGATTGAGTACCCATTTAAATTTTTTTAAATGTTTACTTATTTATTTTGAGAGAAAGAGGGCAGGGGGCAGAGACAGGGAGACAGAATCCCAAGCAGGCTCTGCTCTCACCGAGCAGAAACGTATGCAGGGCTCAAACTCTCGAACTGTGAGATGGTGACCTGAGCCAAAACCAAGAATCAGACGCTGAACCAACTGAGCCACCCAGACGCCCCTTCAGTGCCTATTTTATATTTCTTAAAAAAAATTTTTTTTTTCCCACAGAGAGGTAATATAGGAATTCTGATCAGTTGAAAACTGATACCAGGGATACGACATATGCCAAGTAAGAAGAGAAATCAGTGGGGGAAGGAGAATCAGAAGATTCTGCTATCTTGAGAATCGAGGCTGAAAGTGTCAGCATAACGGAAGTAGGGAGGCGGTTTAGAGAATGGAGTGAAGCTGGATTTTGTTACAAGCAATTGCAGTCGCTCTCCCTTATCTGTGGTTTTGCTTTTGCAGTTTCAGTTACCCGCAGTCAACTGCAGTCCAGAGGCAGATGATCCTCCTGAGGAGTCATCAGGTCAATAGTAGACTAACACTACGCTAGGCTTCATCACAATGCCTCTGTCATTCATGTCAGGCAGACGTTTTATCATCTCACATCATCCTAAGAAGGGTGAATATAGTATGATAAGATAGTTTGAGAGAGAGACCATATTCACATAACTTATTACAGTATGTTTTCATCATTCCCTGTTATTAATAGTTACTATTGTTTTCCTGTTATTGTGCCTAATTTATAAATTAAACTTTATCTAGTATGCATGTATAGTGGTCTGTACCTTCCCTGGTTTCAGGCATCCCCTAGAGGACTTGGAATGTAAAGGGGGTACTGCTGTAGTGATAGTTCTGGCGTTAGTACCTCGGTATCTTGTACCTACATTATCTTAAAGACATGGATATAAGAGCTTCAAGAGGCTATGGTGAGTTTTTAATTCCCTCGTTTCATTTTTCCAGACAAGGAAATTGAGATCCAGAGACTTGTCCATGATCTCACAATGAGACGGGATTAAAGCAGAGACCAGAAGGCAGATTTTGTAAAAATGTTTATTGGGGCACCTGGGTGCCTCAGTCGGTTGAGTGTCTGACTTCGGCTCAGGTCCTGATCTCATGGCCTTGCTTTGGGCTCTGTGCTGACAGCTCGGAGCCTGGAGCCTGCTTCAGATTCTGTCTCTCCCTCTCTCTCTGCCCCTCCCCCACTCATGCTCTGTCTCTCTCTCTCTCTCTCTCTCTCTCTCTCTCTCAAAAATAAACATTTAACATTAAAAAATTTTTAAAAATGTTTATTTATTTTTGAGAGAGAGAGAGAGAGAGAGAGAGAGAAGGAGGGGCAGAGAGAGAGGAGAAGGGGGCTGTACTGACAACAGAGAGCCAGATGCTGGGCTCAGACCCATAAGCCATGAGATCATGACTTGAGCTGAAGTCAGGCACTTAACTGACTGAGCCACACAGGCACCCCCAGAAGGCAGATTTTTTAAAGAATTCCAATATAATCAACAGTGTTGTATTAGTTTCAGATGTATGACATAGTGATTTAGCAATACTATACGTTACTCAGTGCTCATCACATCCCCATCACCTATTTCACCCATCCCCCGCCCCCACCTCCCCTGTGGTGACCATCAATTTGTCCTTTATAGTTAATAGTCTGTTTTTTGGTTTGTCTTTTTTTTTCTTTGTTTGTTTTGTTTCTTAAATTCCACACATTACTGGAATCATATAGTTTTGTTCTTTGACTTATTTCACTCAGTATTATACTCTCTAGATCCATTTCTGTTGTTGCAAATGGCAAGTTCTCATTCTTTTTTCATGGCTGAGTAATATTTCAGAAGGCAGATTTGTTTTTATTCCCCATTTTTCACTTCTGTGATCTCTCTTTGATGATACAGAAAACATGTCCATCTGGTAGTCTGAATTATTTGAAATTTGGAATTCCTGTGACTGATGTCTTTTAAAACAAACATGCTACAACTTATACATTCAAATGAGTTTTATTCTTTTCTAATATCACATTAAACGATTATACAGTAATTCTAAGACTGATTTATGATCTGTGTAATCTGGGATGACTTTCTTAATCTTTCTAAACTTTCAATTTCTCATGTGTAAGATGAAGATAATAACGACCTTGCAAGTTTGCTTAAAGGTTTAGAGAAGATGTATATAAGCACTGTAGGTGCTCAAGAAATAGTGGCACAGCTAATGTTCACTGATATATATTACTGTTGAGGATTTTACATGAAATAGATCTTTTGATCACTTGGACTGTTTTTATGAAGATTACCATTTAAAAATATATATTAGCATTGCTCAAAGCATGTTCTAATTCATCTTCTGGAATGTTTACATTTGAGTACCTAGCAGAGCCAATTTTCTGAACATGAAGCTGCTGCTTCCCCGCTATACAGAGCCTTTCTTGTGTGACCATCTTTTAGGCATCTCTGGATCACCATAGGCCCTGCCTCTAATCATGACACTGTACTGTTTTATGTGGAGGTGTATTAGATTCCTCCTAGTCCTATAACAAATCACCACAAACATAGAGGTTTAAAATAACACAAATTTATTGTCTTATAGTTCTGGAGGCTAGAAGGCGTACACACATCTCACAGGGCTGAAATCAAAGGGTTGACAGGGCCATGTTCCCTCTGGAGTCTCTAGGGGAGAATATATGCCTGTGTCTTTTTCAGCTTTGAGAGGTTGCCCTGGCTTCTTAGCTCATGGCCCCATTTTTCCATCTTCAAAGCCTATGACATTAGGCCATACTTGTCTCATGCTATTATCTCTCTGGCTTTCCTTCTTCGGTCTCCCTCTTCCATCTATAAGGACCCTCAAGATTACATCAGGTCTATTTAGATAATCCAGGAAAATCTCCTTATTTTAAGATCAGCTGATTACTGACCTTCATTAGATGTGAAACCTTAATTTTTCCCTTGCCATGTAACATGACACAGTCATGGGTTCTGGGGATTAAGATGCAGACATCTTTGGGAGAGCAACATTCTACTTACCACAGGAGAGTGCGTAAGAGGTAATAGAAGCTGCTAGTTAGGAGCTTAATAATCTTACTTTATGTTCTCTGTGGGAGAATCTGATAGCATTGACATATCCTTTACCAGCCTTGTTTTGTTATCAGTGCTGCTTTGCAAATGTGAGATTTCCTTTATATAGCATTTGTGTGCAGCAACATCTTTAAGGTATGTTAGTGCTACAATCCCTAGTATGTTTCAACAATGTACCCTTCAAGAGGTAGTGTGGTAGAAAAAGGCATTCTTGGGGGGAAGTATGTGTACTGAGTATCGACCATACCTTTGCTGCATGCACCCTGATCCCCATCACTGTGGCTAGGAAAACAGGGTAGAAGGCAGATGAATCTAGGTTTGAGTCTCAAAGTTAGATATGTGACCTTGGGCAAGTATTTATAAACTGCAATTTGCTCATATACAAAATAAAAACATTAGTAAATGAAATAACATATGCAAAGTATTTAGCATAGTAGCTGACTCATAGAGGACTCCATTAATGTGAGTGACTGTTGTTATTTTCATCTTTTTGAAGTTCAGTTCCCTTATCTGCAGAAAGGGTTGGCCCAGATTCACCCTGTTTTAACAGACCGTGGTTCTAGATTTGGTTTTCTCTGTAGGAAAGGATTAAATAAGTTAACTTTATTTTATTTTTGGAGAGTGAGGTAGGTAGATCATAATTACGTATTAAATATCTCTGCTGTAAATGTCATACATCCATTTATGTTTATTTTTTTTAATGTGTGTGTGCGTGTGTTTTGAGAGAGAGAGAAAAAAAGAGAGAGAGAGGGAGGAAGGGGCAGAGAGAGAGAGAGGGAAACCCAGAATCTGAAGCAGGCTGCAGGCTCTGAGCTGTCAGCACAGAGCCCAACAGGAGGCTCGAACTCACAGACCACGAGATTGTGATTTGAGTTGGAAGTCAGCAGTTTAATCGACTAAGCCACCCAGGCACTCCTCCATTTACTTTAGGTTTTTTTTTTTTGTTGTTGTTGTTGTTTTGAGATGGATCACATAAGGAATATGTTTTTAAGATATAATCTTTTTTTTTTTTCAACGTTTATTTATTTTGGGGACAGAGAGAGACAGAGCATGAACGGGGGAGGGGCAGAGAGAGAGGGAGACACAGAATTGGAAACAGGCTCCAGGCTCTGAGCCATCAGCCCAGAGCCCGACGCGGGGCTCGAACTCACAGACCGCGAGATCGTGACCTGGCTGAAGTCGGACGCTTAACCGACTGCGCCACCCAGGCGCCCCAAGATATAATCTTTTTTAAGTTTCAAACTTAATGGCATATTTGGCCATAATATTCTTTTTGACCAAAAAACTTCTCTACTATTTCTTTAGGTATGTCCCTTTTCTTCACATTAAATAGTATTTATTTGCCTTTTCTCTTTGTTTTCTTTATTGTTTTTGCTAGTGGTTTGTCTAATTAGTCTTTTTGTTTGTTTTTAAACCAGCTGTTACTTTTATTGACTCTCTTTTTATTTTTTTAAAACATATCACTAATTTCTGCTTTTATTTTTGTTATTTTATTTCTTATACTCTGCATTTTTTCTTGTAGTTCTTCTAATTTCTTGAGATGGATAGCTAGATACTTATTCTCACTCTTTTTCTAAAAAAATATGCAATTAAGAGTGTACATTTTCTTTTGAGTATTGCTTTAGCTGTATATCACAAGTTTTGATATGTAGAATTTTCATTATTGTTTAATTATAAGTATTTTGAAACTACCATTGTAATAATTATAATCTATGTATCATTTAGATTTTGAAATTTCTGGATATATGGGGTTATCTCCTTGTTTTTGACTGCTAATCTTATTGCATTTATTCAGAAATTGTGGTCTGAATGACAGATATTCTTTGATATTTGTTGAAATTTGTCTTGTTTTCTAATAGAGGGTCAAATTTTGTGTATCTTATATAGGGGCGTGAGAAAAATGTGCATTCTTAATTGGTATATATGCAAAATTTGATATGTCACATACTGATATTTTGTCCTTGATTTATCAATTAGTAGGAAAAGGTTATTAAAATCTCTCACTATGATTATGGCATTACAAATTTATTCTTGCATGTCAATTGACTTTTGCATGCTATATCTTGGAACTCTTTTGTTAGGTATATATGAGTTTGCAAATTTTTTGTCTTCCTGGAAATGGTTAAATTATTAATGCTTTAATATATAATGACCTTATTTATTTCAAAATAACCTTTTGGCCCTAAATTGCATTTTATTCTCCTATTAAAACAGTGACTAGAGCTTCTGTTTGTTTATTTGTTCATTTTGGGGCCACATATCTTCTTTTTCCCTTTACTTTCAACCTTACTGTGCCTTTGTATTTTAGGTGTCCTTCTTTTAAATACGTGTAAATGAATTTCTTTGTTTACTCAGTGCTCGAGTTTGTAACTGATTTGTTTTTATCTTCATTTAAAATTTTGTTTTGTAATTGAGATATAACTGATATATAACATTATATTAGTTTCAGGTATATAAGGTGACTTGATATCTGTATATATTGCAAATTGATCATCACAATTAGTCTAGGTAACATCCATCACCACACAAGGTTAACACATTTTTCTTTCATGTAATGAGAACTTTTAAGATATACTCTCTCAGCAACTTTCAGTATGCAAAACAGATTGTTAACTATAGTCATCATACTGTATATTACATCCCTAGGACTGATTTATTTGATAATTGGAAGTTTGTACCATTGATCACCCTCACCCATTTTGCCCATCTACCTATCCCTGCCTCTGGAAATCACCAGTCTGTAAGTTTCATTTTGTTTTGTTTTAGATTCCACATATAAGTGAGATCACATTGTGTTAGTCTTTCTCTGTCTGACTTATTTCACTTAGCATAATACCCCCTATGTTTATCCATGTTGTCACAAATGGCAGGATTTCCCTCTTTTTTATGGCTGAGTAATATTCCACTACCTATGAAAATCTTCTTAACTGGAGAATTTGGTTCTTTTATATGTGCTTTTATTAATGGAATTTGGGAATTTATTTCTTCTTTATTATTTTATACTTCTGCTTTCCTCTTTAACAGTTAGATTAGACCTTATGTGTGCAAATTATGTACACAGAAAGGACTGTAGAAGCCAATGTAGTGGATTGACAAGATGAGGAACAAGTGTTGAGAAGCAAGGGCAGAGCTTAGAGGAAGGCTGAATAAACCTGGGAAAAAGATCCACAAAGAGAGATAAATTCTGACCAGAGAAACAGGAAGAGGTTCTATAAAGGCAATGTCTTAGGGTCCAGTAGCTGAAAAAGTCTAGGTAGGAGTGCATTGTCAATGATACCAGATGCTACAGATTCTATGAAAGGTGATTAAATTTGGTGGTTAGAAGATTGTTGAAATGAATTGTTTCCATGGAGCAAAAGTTTTGTGGGTGAAGAAAAGGCCCGATATAGAATATAATCTTAGAGTTGAAGATTTATAAGGATAAGGACAACTTCAGTATGGGAGAAAACTGCCTATCAAGATGTGGGAGCATTGATGCAGCAGAACAGAGGTAACTGATGAATCAAAGTCTTCAAGATAACAAAAATCTGCACTTTCTTCTGATGTGGATTTCTTTTCAAGAGTCCACTTAGAGACTGCACAGATTACATGCCTAATTACGAGTTGGAAGAAATGCAATATAAATGATGAGGGTGTCTCAATAGGGAGTGCTGATGAATCCATTAATTTGGGTATCATTGATCAAGCACTGTGAAGTTAATCCTGCAATGTGGGTTAGATCAGAGCATACATTAATAAACGCACTTGCGCTTGACCTATAAAATGAATTATCAACATGTCCCATAGGGCCGTGAAACCGGTGAGCTCTCTGAAGAATCATCACTATCACTAAGCCATTTTAAAGGCCTGGGTTTATATTTTCATTAGGAGAAATATCTCTGAATGTCTTTCCTAATGAAAACCAAGTGCCTAATTTTTGCTAAAACAGACTCAGGGCAATTATTAAAGTTTTTACTCTTAGAGTGAAAATAAAGTAATTTTACTTTACCTGTACCTTTTGTTGCCTTTCCTTTGGGAAGTGACTGCAATTACCAATTTATTTAGCAAATATTTATTGAATGGTGCTAGCAGTGTGACACTCATCCTAAATGACATTAGCTTATCACACAAATTAGGAGGAGCTATTTACATTTTATTTAGGAAAAGAATACTTAACTAGGCTGTACTTCATCTAGGCATCTTAAATAAAGCACTGTTTCGGGATAAAGGGTAGTTATCACATTGCTGAGAGTTTTGACTGCTTAGGAAAATCTGTTCGTTTTCTCCTAGAACTCTGACAATAAGATATTGGGAAAAACAATGTTAAAGGATGACTGGATGCCTTTTGTGATGGCTTCCTTCAAAAAAGAGGATTTTTCTTTTGTAAGGAAAACCCTTTTCTAGGAGCTTTGGTTATGAAAAGTGAGTGATTCCCCCAACTCACCTAGATCTTGGGAAAAGTTCTTTATTTACGTTACATAATAAAATAACAAGAATTTGACAATTGTCTCCTGGTAACGTAAGAATGAGTTGTATTAGAGCTTGAGCACTATTCAGAGAAGAAGAGAGATGAGTTAAGGGGTCTTACAGGAAGAAAACATGGCCAAAGGTCAGGACTGAAGGAAAAGGAGAGTTGGTAAGAGGTTACCTGTGGCAGAATAGTTGAATATATTTATGATATAAGACATGCTACTTGAAGTTGGTTTTTGATCTGTGATGTAGTCTAAGTTTTTCCAGAATCCTTACTAAAAATCAATTTTACACAGCAGCCCTTAATTTATTGGTGTTTTTGGTAATGAAAGATGAGGATCATGCTTGTGACAAAGTAGGCAAGAAAAAGATTTCACCTGGAGGTCAGGGCAAGGAAGGCAAGTTTGATTTCAGAAGAAATAGAAATTGCATAGAGGAAGCCCTTTGGGACCCCATGGAAGTGTTGTGGAAGGGCTAGTCTTCTCTTGCAAAATGGAATGGTGGCAGGGGTGATTTTATTTGTAAAAACATGGTTCCTGGTTCCTGAATATCAGAGAACTTGGGGATAGCTGACTTATACTAGAAGCACTGATAACAATGTCAGCTGGCCATGAGAATTTATTCACTCCAACCAACCCAGGAAAAAAACCAGACCTTGAGATTTCTAGGATTTGAATTGGAAAGAATAGATTTTTCAAAAAGGAAAATGAACACATTCTATTTCAACATAAATGCCATTCCAATATTAACATTTTCCTAACTAGTTAGCACTTCTTTTTCAGGCCATATTCAGCTGTAAGGAAACTTAATAGGTCAAGTCATGTTCTATACAGTAAGAATAGTTTCATTCTTTTGAGAACTTTAGTGGCTTGTGGTCCAAATGAGGTCAGGCTCTATCTTAGCACTTGCTTTGCATTCTCAGTTGTTTTGGCAAAAGATTCTCATGCAAAATGTATACTCAGTCATTGGGGTTAACATTTTCTGAATGCATTAATAATGGCTTCCAATGGGAATTATTATTTTGATACTTTTCTTGGGCTAGTGTTTCTCATGATATAATAAGCTATGCAACCATATAAGAGAAAATTAGGAAGTCATGACGTGTCAGGCAAAACTTAGGAGGAGAAGAGCAGAAGAGTAAGAGGGAAGAGGCTTTGGAGTCAAACTAGGTGGATTGAAATACTGGCTCTGTCTCTCACCTGCTATGACTGTGGATAACTTACCCATTCTTCTTGCTCCTCAGTTTATCTGTATAATGAGAGGGTTAAACAAATTACCTGGCACATGGTAAGCACATAATAAATGCTAGCTTCCATAAAAAGATGATTCTTGACGCTATTCAAACTATCCATTTAATACCTATTATATACCTAGTATGTGCCAGGATCTGTTAGGCTGTAGAGATATGAAGAGGAAACACTAACCCCTTTCTTTGAAGGCTTCACAGGCTTTAAGTTTTTGGAGACCCTAAGGCTAAGACTCATTCTTCTCTTCTGTGGGTTTATAACCACTAAGAAATAGGAGAGAATGAATTGGGATCCAAACTTTACCCTTGGAATCTCAGCATTTCCGTAGCATGGGGCTCCGGGTGGAGAGAGATGGGAGAATGGTGCATCCTAAGTCCACCTATCATTCCTTTGGAGACTGAGCAGCAGAGGGAACCCTTCCTTCCTTGTTGGCAGGAGGACCCTGCCAAGGTTGGCCAGCTTTATACAGGCAGGAAGTACATGAGGAAACATCTGTCCTGGTGAACAAGCAAGACAGAGTGAGAATAGAAAGGGCACCCTTCCCACTCTGATTCAAAAGAACCTTACCCAAATATGGGTGGGTCTTAGCCTAATCTCCCCATCATAATTAAAAATTTCTTTTGTAGACTCATAAATGTGCATACGTGTGCAGTTTTAAATTTGATAGTATGGATTTTGTACTAAAGGAATCTTCATTCATGTATATTAATAGAGAGGTGGTAGAGCAGGACTGATGTTTGTTTCATTTATTTAGCACTTGTGACAAGATGGCTCTGGGCCTGGCTGGTGCGAGGGCATTGCTTTATTGATTAAATAATGTGATGAAAGGGAACAGTGCTTATGTGTTGAGAGATTATTGCCAGAGACGCTTGGCCAACAAAGTGCTGAAAGGAGAGTAGTGTGACACTTTCACTGTAAGTAATTAGCAGCCAGTTGGAACCAAAACACAGCATCCTGGGGAAAGTTCCAGTTAATGCAGCAAGTTTGCATTTTTGAAGGCATGCAGAATTACATTCTGTTTCCCAATTGAGCTCATTTTTTGACTCTGAATAATAAAAAATAAACATCTGAAACTACAGTGATATAAAACAATATACTTGAAATTGCACAAAAGAAAACAGTGCACTTTTATAGAAAAGGGACACGGATCTATTCTCAGGAATCGTATATAAAACAGTAATAAATTTCAAACAATGCATTTATTACATTACTTTATTGTAGTTCTAAAAAAAAGCACTTACAATTCTCAGAAATGTTATAGGGTCTGTGTGGAGTGAATGTGTTTGTTCACGCATTTATGGTAGAAAATAGGACTGGACTACTCAAGAGTGTAACCTGACATTTGTCCTTTGGCCTTTGGAATGATTTGAAGGATAGATACATTGCCAGGGAAGATGGTGATCTCTGAGAACCCAAGGCATTAGGGGATTTAATTCAAGTTATGACACTGGGACTTACTCTGTGCCCTATGTACATAGTCTACCCTACTGGAAAGGAATGCATAGGGCATTTGTGCCACTTTTGACAAATTGACCTCTATCTCACCATTTGTATTCCACCAGCACTTCAGAGTATTGCTTCCAACTTTCTGTTCTTCATTCTTTCACTTTTTTCTCTTTTTGACTTCTCTGCTTGAATTCTTTATTTCCCTTTTCTCTCCCTTAGTAAATACTTAAAACAAGGACTCTGGAGGCTGTCTTCCTGGCTTCAAATCCTGGTTCTGTGACTTATTAGCTATGTGACCGTGGGAAAACCACTTGATCTCTCTGTGCCTCAGTTTCCTCATTTGTAAACTGGTGATAATAATAGTATCCAGCACATCAGGTTACTAGAAGGATAAAATATTTAAAATATTTAAAGTGCTTAAGTTTCTTGACACAGAATAAATGCTATTATGCTTTGTATGTATTTATACACTAATAAATACACTGTTTGATTCCCACTGACTCAAAAAATATGCACTAGGCTCCCTAAGACCTGCAAAGTGATAAAAGGGATTCGAGGTGTTCTATTATTTGGCTACAAACTCTCTTTTAAGTTTTTTTTTCACTGTATGCTCCACATACTCCATATTCGGGTCATTCACCACAGCCTGAAATTGCCATATATTTTCCTACTTCTCCAAACTACTCACTTAGCCAGAAATGGCTCCATTTCTTCTTGTTTTCTGCCACTCAGAAGCTGAACACCTATGTTTTTGTTACTTATCTAAAGAGATTGAATACTACAAGTACATTAAAAGTGCCTGTGTTGACTGTTCTCATTTAATGTGGTTGTGGGAAGCCAAATGATAGCTCCCCTCTCCCAAATGTCCACATCCTAATCCCCGGAACTAGTAAATGTTAACTTACATTGCAAAGATTTTGCAGATGAGATTAGGATCTTCAGATGGGGAGGTTATTTCGGTTAGTGCATGGCCCCAAGTGCAGTTACAAGTGTCATTAAAAGGTATGATACTACCTTTCACACTTGTGTGAAAGGTAGATTTCACACAGAAGAGTGGAAGGCACTCTGACTGTGGAGGCATAGATTAGGGTGATGTAGTCACAAATCAAGGACTACTAGCAGCCACCAGTAGTTGGAAGAGGCAAGGAACAGATTCTTTCCTAGAGTCTCCAAAGGGAGTGGTCCTGTCTAAACCTTGATCTTAGCTCTGTAAGACTTATTTTGGACTCTGGTCTCCAAGAGTGCAAAAGCATGAATTTATGTTGTTTGAGGCCACCAAGTTTGTGGTAATTTTTTACAGCAGCCAAAGGAAACTAAGACAATGGTATTGTGGTCTACTATTTTATTTACAACATTTTTCTTTCTTTATTTTTAAAGTCATATAGGGTAAAATTCACTGTTTTTGGTGTGCAGTTCTATGAGTTTTGACAAATGAATAGATTCATGTAATGACTACCACAAGCAATATATAGAATAGTTGAGGAAGAAGAACAAAGCTGGAGGGATCATACTTTCTGATATCAAACTATATGGCAAAGCTATAGTAATCAAAACAGTTACGATACTATCGGGGCGCCTGGGTGGCTTAGTCGGTTAAGCGTCCGACTTCAGCTCAGGTCATGATCTCACAGTTCTTGAGTTCGAGCCCTGCATCGGGTTCTGTGCTGACAGCTCAGAGCCTGGAGCCTGCTTCCGATTCTGTGTCTCCCTCTCTCTCTGCCCCTTCCTTCCTCTCTCTCTCTCTCTCTTTCTTCCCTCTCTCTCTCTCAAAAATAAATAAACATTAAAAAAATTTTAAAAATAGACACATAGATTAATGGAACTGAATAGAGAACCCAGAAATACACTAATTTCAACTAATTTCTGATAAAGAAGCCAAGAATATATAATCAAAAGCAAAAGAATGAAACCGTACCCCTATCTTACACCATACACAAAAATCAACTCAAAATGGATTAAAAAATTGAGTGGAAAACCTGAGATAAAACTCCTAGAAGAAAATGTAAGTGGTAGGCTTTTTGATATCAGTCTTGGCAATGATATATATATATATATATATATATATATATATATATATATATATATATACACACACACATATATATATATATTTGATATGATACCAAAAACAAAGGCAACAAAAGCAAAAATAAACAAGTGGGACTACATCAAACTAAAAAGCTTCTGTATAAAAAAGGAAACCACCAACCTATAAAAGGCAACCTGTATAAAAAAGGCAACCTATAGAATGGGCGAAAATATTTGCAAATTATGTATCTGATAAGGGGTTAATATAAAAAGTATATAAAAAACTCACACAACACCACTTAAAAAAAGAGAAATAAAAACAAACAAAAAACCCCAAAACCAATCTGATTAAAAAATGTGCCAGGGAACTGAATAGACATTTTTCCAAAGGAGACACAAATGGCCAACAAGTCCCTGAAAAGGTGCTCAGCATCACGAATCATCAGGAAAATGCACATCAAAACCACAATTAAGATACTACCTCACACCTATTAGAATGTCAGTCATCAAAAAGATAAGAGGTAAGTGTTGGTGAGGATGTGGAGAAAAGGGGACCCTTGTGCATTTTGGTGGGAATGGAAATTGGTGCAGCTGTTATGGAAAACAATATGGCAATTCCACAAAAAGTTGAAAATAGAACTACTGTATGATCTGCAATCCTTCTGAGTATATATTCAAAGGAAATGAAAACGGAAATGAAAACAGGATCTCAAAGAGAAATCTGCACTCCCATGTTCATTACAGCATTATTCACAATTGCCAGAATTTGGAAACAATCTATGTGTCTATCAATGGATGAATGGATAAAGAAGATGTGGTACATATATATAGCGGAATATTATTCAGCCATCAGGAAAAAGGAAATCCTGTCATTTGCAGCAGACTTGAATGGATCTTGAGGTCATTATGCTATGTGAAATGAGGCAGGGAAAGATAAATACTGCATGGCATCACTTACTTATGAACTTTAAATAAAAAGTCAAACTCATAGAAACAGAGTAGAAAGTGGTTGCCGGACACTGGGGGATTGGGAAAACAGGGAATGGTTACTAAAAGAGTATGAACCTTTAACTAGATAAGTAATTTCTGAAGATCTAGTGTAAAACATGGTAGGGGAAATGTCTTCACAATATATATGTATGTGAAATGACCATGATGTAGACTTCAATTATCTTACAGTTTTGTCAGTTATACCTCAATAAAGCAGAAATTAAAAGAGAGAGAGAGAAAGGGAACAGTTCTGTAACCCACCCCCATGCCCCACATCCTTGTACTACTCCTGTGTAGTCAAACTCTCCCCACACACTTAAACCCTGGCAACCATGGAACAGTTTATCATCATAATTTTGCATTTTCCAGAATGTCATATAAATGGGGTATTTCAATATGTAGCTTTTTGAGTCTAATTCTTTCACTTCATATATACATTTGAAATATATCTCATGTTCTTGCATGTACCAGTAGTTCATTCCTTTTTATCACTGAATAGTATTTCATTTTATGGATATGCCACAATTAGTTTATTCATTCTTTGATTGAGGAACATCTGAGTTGTTTCCAGTTGCCAGTAATTATGAGTAAATTTGCCATAAAGATTCATAAGCAGGTTTTTTTTTAGAATGCAGTTTTTTATTTTACTTGGGTAAATATCTATCGGTGGAATTGATGGGTTGTATGGTAAACCTATGTTTAACTTTATAAGAAACTGCCAAACTGATTTCCAAGTGGCTACACTATTTTGTATTCACACCAGCAATATGGTAGAGTTCTACTTGCTCCACATCCTTTCTAGCACTTGGCATTGTCATTTAAAAATCTTTTTATACTTTATTTTAGCCATTCTGATACTTCTGTAGTAGTCTCTCATTGTGGTTTTTATTTGCATTTCCCAAATGATTAATTATGCTAAGCATATTTTTCATGTGCTTGTTTTCCATACATATGTCTTATTTGATGAAGTGTCTGTTTAAATATTTTATGCACTGTTTTAATTGGGTTGTTTTCTTAATTTTGAGTTTTGAGAGTCCCTTATATATTCCGACACAAGGCCTTTGTCAAATCGTAGCAGGATTCTCACACAGTGAGTTGTGACACGGAGGCTTTTCTTTCCAGGAAGCAACTTTATTCATGCTGGCACTGGCTCAGTTGGGTTACCTGAAGAACTGAGCCCTGAAAGCCATGTGGTGTAGTTTTTTATACATTTGCTACTTCTTTGTCTCCCATATATGGGAGACAATACACAAACATGCAGTCTGATTAGGTGGTTTCATGTTACAGGGTTGTGAGGAATGTCACCTAGGCATATAGCCAGGTTGCCTTCCTTTATCTTGAGGTTTTTTTTTTTCTTCCACATTCCTTAGGGGGGACCCTACCATGTTCCCACCCTTTGATGCTCGGACCCCTCTATTTTGGGTCAAAGAGCATCATTTTGGTTTAGAGGTTTATATTTCCATAACATTACATGAGTGGCTGTCTTTCTTTAAACCATGGGCTCAATGAGACTGGAGACAGACCGTACAACCAGGGGAGCTAGGCAGGGTAATATTAAGCACCCTCCCAAAATTAACAGGATAATTCCCATGAGGGTTTTGAAACCCCAGAGAGTTGAAAACCATCTTCCAAATAACTCCCCGGGGTTCCAGCCATTCCAGGTCTGGACGGGACAAGAGCAATCCTTCTCATTCGATCTGTGATCTCCTCTATCACTTTTCTCTCATCATCTGTCTGTAGGCAGCAGTTGCTCAGGTTAAACTTTCCACAAACTCCTCCCTCAGAAACAAGCAGGTAATCTAAGGCCAAGTGATTTTGATAGATGGCATTGCATATTTTGGTTTGCTGCTTGACTAGTAAGTTAAGAGTTCTGGCAGTTTCATTGGTTATAATTTCTACAACTGCTTGTGGTCTGATTATGCAGTTTAGCATGTAAATAGGAGTGTGGTAGCCCCAGGACCCATCCTCTGCCCAGGTGGCAGGGCCATAATATTGGATTACATGCTCGGGAGGCCACTCATCATCTTTCCAATTGCCAATTTGTAAGGCATGCCACTTCCTTTGACACCCCCTATATCCATACATTTGAACTCCCAGATGTTCCCCCCTGGCAAGTGGGAGCAGGAAGAAAGATGGACAAATAGTCCCCAGCACACATGGCCCTGACCAGCCTGAAGGAAGTACTATTTAGGCTTTTTTTCCACATATCCAGTATAGCCCACCTGGGGCCCACCATTCGATGGCTGCGTCGATGTTGTCCCAAGTACCTGGTGATTGGAGAAGTTACACAAAGGGTGAGGATCCGGCTCCAGGTGACCCGGGGGCCCCCACCTTTAGGTTTCCTAGGTGGCTGAATTATAAAACCTTTGGCCCAGGCACGTTAAGTTTCCAACAGGGATGGTGAACTTTCCTCCCCATTGGGGAAGACAGTTCTTCCCAATAATTGAGGTTTCAAGGAGCCAAACCCCAGTAGTGGAACTGGGGTATTTTGTTCCATTATAAGGCTCATGGGGATCTAATTCCCTGGCCTCCCCTGGCCATTGCTCCCCCATGTTGGTTCCCTCACATACATAGCATGAAGAGATCTTTAGGGTCTGGGTTATAGGGTCTAGTTCTACCAGACCCTATAGGGTCTGGTTCTACCAGAGCTAGAAACAAGTTCCTTGCTGTGACTGAAATGGGAGGGTGGTTACTTCTTATTTCTTCATAGAAGGACTGGAAAACTTGATGGGACATGATTAGATGGGTGGGAGTGACTCTTGAAATATAACACAGTCCCTGGGTCTCTGCCCCGCCCAGAGATTCAGATGCCGATTTGGGTTCCCTACTGCCATTTGTAGTCTCCTGGGTTAATGATGGTAAAATTAACAGTGTTACAGGCTTTTGATTGACAATCTGATCTAGCAACCGCCTTCGGCAGGAGTGCTGTTGTACCTTCTTTTTCCCAAGGAGCCCATGAAACAGCTCCAGCCGGGGCATAACAACTCAGGTGTATAGGCACATAAACCGTTTTCCTCACAGATGTATTTGTCATTGAGTCGATATTCTCACTCCCAGTCTAAGCCTCTGCATGATATATCAAGAGTCTTTGGGCCCTCCATGATGAGTGCCCCCTTTTTTCATATGACAGATGCCTCAGGGCACATACATCAAACAGCATTGACACCGGTCATTTGGGGTTGGTAATTTGTGTCCGGCTGATCAAGGCCCCACTTCTTGGTAGGACCGGACTTCTAACCAGTCTTCACTGGGGGGGTATTGTGGGTCAAAGCAAGTGTATTGACTCCCCCATTGGCAGATAAAAAGGTGGTCTTATTGCGTATGCATGTCCCCCGGATCTTTCCCTGGTGTGAGAAGTGAGTATGGTATAGTAAGGTCCAAGTGACTCCCTGGCCTGACCTGGTTATGCAAATACCCCCTGACCTGGGTCACATGATGAGAAATCTAGGTCTACAAATGGGGTCCAGATTAAAAGCAACCAATACCAATAAAACATCCTATCCACAAGAGGAAAGTGAGTGCTAACAGAAACCTCTCACCACATTTCCAGCTGGCCAGGGTAACCTCCACCAATCCTATAGTGAGAAGTAGGGCAAAAATTGCAATAACAGCAAAAGACAAGGGGTGACAGTGCATCACAGTAAGGAGACAGATACAGAAAGCAAAGACAGTCTATTTATTTCACTGGACCGTCAATTCCTCAAGCTTCTGTCCTCCGTAGATTAGTCAGCTTCCAGAGTGACTAAAGCAGGGCTGCAGTCTCCTGGAGCCTCTGGAGTTGCAGATTGCTTTTTCCATATGGTCAGCTTACACGGCGTGGATGGATCAGGAATACGCTCCCAGTTCTAGGATGCCGGCTTCACTCTGCTGTGGTGAATCCAGGAACCCACCTGGGCTACCTTTACTCTGTCTTACGGTTTCCCCATGCAGCTGTGGTATCTCCCCTTTGATGTCCCTGGTAATGCATGACTGCCACTCTTTTAGGGGCCCACACAGTGTCTAAGACTTCAAGGATTTCCTTACCATGTTTTATGTCCTTCCCTCCTGAGTTTATTAGACCCTTCTCTTTCTGTAAGGCTCCATGTACATGGAGGGTGGTGAAGGTATATTTAGAACCTGTGTATATATTAACACGTATCCTTGCTGCTAGTTGGAGGGCTTGGGTTAGCTCAATGAGCTCTGCCTTTTGTGCCAAAGTCCCCTTTGGCAGGGGCCTGGCTTCAATGACAGAATTCAGGGTCACCACAGAATAACCAGCAAGGCGCTCTCCCTACTTTACAAAACTGCTACCATCAGTGAAATGTTCAGCATCAGGATCTTTGAGGGGCTGATCCCTCAAGTCTTGTTGGCTGGAGAACACTTCATCCATGACTTCGATGCAGTCATGGTCTGGCTGGCCTGGCCCGACAGGAAGTAGGGTTGCAGAGTTTAGGGTCCACACTATTTCTAGGTGAATGTGTGGGTTCTCACATAGCATTCCCTGATATCTGACCATCCTGGCATTGGTTAGCCATTGCATTCCATTAATGTCAATATTCAGTGTGGCACTCAGACTGTCAATTCTTGTCCCATAGTTAACTTGTCAGCCTCAGACACCAAGAGGGCCATGGCTGCCAGTGCCTGTAGGCAGGGGGGCCAGCTTGGGCCACGGAGTCAAGCTGCTTGGAGAGATATGCCACCAGGCGATGCCATGACCCCAACATCTGAGTTAGGACCCCCACTATAATACCAATGTGCTTGTGGACATACAGAAATAAAGGCTTGGTCATGTCTGGGAGACCCAAACCAGGCACATTGGTAAGGGCTTGCTTTATTTCCTCAAAGGCCTTTTGCTGTACTGATTCCCACATCAGGGGTTCCCTCTCTCCCCCCACTTTGTAGCCTCAGAGAGCGGTTTTGTCAGGACTGAAAAATTAGGTATCCAGATTCTACAGAAACCTGCAGCCCTGAGAAACTCCCGAACCTGGCGTCGGGTTGTTGGGGCCGGGATCAAGCAAATGGCCTGCTTCCTCTCTGGGCCAAGTTGGCGCTGCCCCTGGGACAGATGGAAGCCAAGATATTTAGCCTTTTCTTGACAGATTTGGGCCTTTTTCCTCGAGACCTCATAACGGGTTTCCCATAGGAGGATGAGGAGCGGCTGAGTCCCTTCCATGCAGCCCTCCTGGGACCTTCTGGCTGCAGTAAGTCATCCACGTACTGAAGCAGGACGCAGACATGTTGATCCTCTGGGAAGGCTTTTAAGTCAGGGGCTAATGCAGTGCCGAAACTGGCTGGGGAGTTTTTGAAGCCCTGAGGCAACCTGGTCCAAGTCAACTGGCTCTTGTCACCATTTTCAGGATCCTCCCTTTGGAAGGCAAAGATCATTTGGCTCTGGGGGGGGCCAAGCGGATGCAGAAGAAGGCATCTTTAAGGTCCAAACAGGTGAAGAAGGTGGCTTCAGCAGGAATCAGCCCAAAAAGTGTATAGGGGTTTGGGATCACTGGCTGTATGGTGATGGTGGCCTGGTTTATTGCCCGCAGGTCCTGAACCAGCCCATTGTCATCTGTGCCCGGTTTTTGGACAGGCAAGAGGGGGTGTGTTCCAAGGTGACTGGCACAGCCAGAGGATCCCTTACTTAAAAGTCTCTCCAGGTGCTTTTGGATCCCAATCTGTGCCTTGCGAGGGATGAAGTATTGTCTCTGGCAGGTGGACTCTGCCCTGGGCTTCAGTTCCACAACCACAGGGGGTATGTTTCAGGCTAGTCCTGGTAGGATGTCTTTGGCCCACACCCCTGGGATCTTAAAGGGAAGCTCAGGCACAGGTTGTGGTTCTTCCTTGAGACTGTAGAGACACCACTCTTCTCCTTGAGGAATCGTGAGAGTCATAATCTTTGCTTCTGGTTTCCATAGGGTCAGAGCAGCTTGTCCCCAAGAGTTGAAAGTTACCTGGGCCTGCAGCTTTCCAAATAGGTCACGGCCCATTAAAGCCACGGAGCAGTCAGGAGGTACAGGAACTCATGAATGACTTCATGGCCACCTAAGTTGTATCGCTGAGGCAGCAGGAAGGGATGCGCGTCTGACTGCCTGTGGCCCCCATGATGGCGGCTTGTCTCTGTGAGAGGGGCCCACAGGTCAGGTCACTACCAATTGTTCTGCTCCAGTATCCACCATAAAGTCAATGGGTTGGCCCCCACATTCATTCAGACCATGGGTTCCTGGGGGCCTAACAAAATAGAGTCTGGTCTGTTCTAGTCCTCCTCATAGCCTTCCATGGTGGCTAGCCCCACAAAATCGCCTTTGGGGACCCCATGAGGCTGTGGGGCCGTTTGGTAACAGCCCTGGACCACATGGCCTCTTTCTGCTTGGGGCCTTGCTGAGAATTGTCTGGTTGCTGGGGGCACTCACTTTTCCAGTGGCCCTCCAGTAAGCACCCTGATTCCTTCCTAATTTTGCTCTGGGGCAAGACCCTCCTCCCCGTCGTCGTTCCCTTCTGGCCTCGACCCTTTCCCTGTGGAGCACCTTTCTGGGAACATTCAGACTGCTCTACCAAGGCAGCAGCTAATAAGTCTGCCTTTTTTGCACCTTTTGGCATTCTTCCCTCCATGCGGCCTCCTCACGGTTAATAAATACCTGGGTTGCTACTTCTAGCAACTGACTGCCATTCATGCCGGTGAAACCCTCTAGTTTTTGCAGCTTGTGCCAAATGTCCCTCTGGGCTTTACCTACGAAAGTGGCATTAACCATCCACTGGTTAGTGGGCGCTTCTGGATCAAATGGGGTGTAGAGAGGAAATGCCTCATGCAATCTTTCATAAAACTGGCTCGGGCTTTCCTCAGGTCCCTGGAGCACTTCTAATGTTTTAATCATATTTATGGCCTTTCCCTCCTCCACCCTCCACCCCCGTTCCTCATGCCATTTAGAAGGGCTTCTTGATACTGTTTGGTCCTTGCAAACCCTCCATCTATACTTGAGTCATTTGGGTCCTATTTGGGGTCCTCCCCAGGAAAGTGAGCCTGAGCGTAGGTTTGGGGGTTCTAGTGTCCCAGCCAGGGCACTCTCCTCTAACCATTTTAGGGCTGCCTGGGTAATTTGGCGTCGCTCCTCCATATCGAAGAGGGTCAGAAGAAGGTGGCGGCAGTCTGTCCAGGTAGGTTTTTAGGTTTGAATTATGGACTGCATTAGGTCAGCCTGGGGTTTCTCTGTATAAGAGGGGGTATGGTGCTCCCAATTTAGGAGATCTGTAGTGGTAGAGGGTTGGTACACAAAACACACTGGCCTCCTTGGATCTGGCCTTTCTGATCATAATAGATGGGTCCCCTGGTTTCCCTCAGTCGCAACTGTAGGGCTCCCGGGTGTTGCTGCAGAGAACTGCTGCCTCTGCTGGCCTGATTCTCTAGTTGCCTTCTAGGAGGCTTATGTGGATTTGAGACTAGCAGTCCGGTGAGTCAGTCACATTCAGGGAGGCCAGTGGTGCTAGAGGTGGTGAGGCCTCGGGACTAAGAGCAGGCTCTCGATGGGGTTTCAGCAGCTAGGGCTGCTGGGGGGATGGGGGCACAGATGACAGTGAGGGGTACACTGCGCGTATGGTGGTGGGGTTTCTTCAGGTTCTCCCGACAGTATGGGCTTTTAAATTTCTGGCCGATGTTTGGAGGAAGCTGTGACGTGAGCCATCATAACTTTACAGCTCTCTTTAATATAGACTTTTAGCCAAGGCATCCGGGATAGGACCAGGTTTTGCCAACAGTAAATGTAAGGAAATTGGTCAGGGTGGCCCGGGTCCCCCACAATGACCCTGAACATTCCGCCAACTACTTCCTTATCAAGTGAGCCCTCGGAGGGCCAGCCCACCCCAAATGATGGCCAATCAATTTCACAGAATGTCCGGAGCTTTCCAGGAGTTAATTTCACCCCATATATCCCTTTTTGAAATTCTTCAACATATACTCTACGGGAGTGGATTTACTCTTCTTTCCACCCATTTTCTCCCCCTAACAGACAACTTTAAGGCACACGCGGGGAAAACGAGGAAGGAGGGGGACTAATTTGGAGAGGACGCACACTCGCTTTGTCCGCTTCCGGCCGCTCCCCTCTCGGAGATATTTCAGGCGCCTCTTAGCCCTGGCGGGTTCAGTTTCAACCCCTGACCCGGATGAGACTCCTGAGGAAGTCTGACACTGCCTTAAGCTGTATGAGGTTGCTCCCGAACTGGGGATCAGGACTCGGCACTCTGGTCAGGTCAGAACCTTTCCGTTGTCTGTCTCATTCACACGCATATACACGACTCCCACCCACCGCCCTGTATTCAGACCCTTAGGGTTGCGGCTTTATTCCTCATCCTTTGTGAAACTACTAGGGCAGCTCTGGGAGGTGGTCAAACTCTCGTTCTTACTCTTAGGGGCAGGTGTCCCGAAACAGTCCCGGGTTCTTACCAGTCTGACCGTGGCGCTCTCTAAGCTGATTCCTGGGCCTCACAGGTCCCCTTGCGCTCACACGGGGTCCCGGCCCCGGTGAGCCGGGATAGGCTTATCTCCTACGGACAAGCAGTCCGCTGGCGCCAGGTGAGGTCGCTTCTCCTGGCGCTCTGAGGTTCCTACCGCTGCCGCAAAGGAGGTGGAAACGCACCATCTTCGAATCCCGAGGCGAGCCCCCAGGTAATGTAGCAGGATTCTCCCCAGAGAGTCGTGACGCCCGGGCTTTTCTTTCCGGCAAGTAACTTTATTCGTGCCAGCACTGGCTCAATTGGGTTCCTACCCAAAGAACTGAGCCCCGAGCACCACGTGGCTTAGTTTTTTTAATACATTTTCTACTTCTTTGTCTCCCATATATGGTAATACACAAACATGCCGTCTGATTAGGTAGGTGGTCTCATGTTACAGGGTTGTGAGGAATGTCACGTAGGCATATAGCCAGGTTGCCTTCCTTTATCCTGAGGTTTTTTTTTGTTTGTTTTTTTTTTTTCCTAACACATTCCTTAGGGAGGGGACCCTACCACAAAATATGTGATGTTTTTAAAGTTTTATTTATTTACTTGAGAATGACAGAGACAGCACAAGCAGGAAAGGGGCAGAGAGAGGGAGAGAGAATCCCAAGCAGCTCCACGTTGCGGGTACAGAGCTGGATGTGGGGCTTGAACTCATGAAACCATGAGATCATGACCCGAGCCGAAACCAAGAGTCGGTCGCTTAACTGACTGAACCACCCAGGTGCCCCTCAAATATGTGACTTATACATATTTTCTCCTAGTTGTTTTCCCATTCACTTAATGGTGTCTTTTGTAGAAGAAGTTGTAATTTTGATGAAGTCCAGCTTATAATTTTTTTATCTTTTCAGATCATGGTTTTGGTGTCAAGGACTCATTGTCTCATTAAAAGTTACAAAGATTTTCTTCCATGTTTTCTTTAAAACTTTTGTAGTTAATATTTCACATTTAAATTTATGATCCATTTTGAGTTGGTTTTTGTATTGTGAGGTATATATTAAGGCCTTTTTTTTTTTCCATGTGGATGCCTGTTTGTTCTGATTGTTGAAAAGACTATCCTATCTCCATTGAATAGTCTTTGTCAAAAATAAATTGGCCCTATTTATATGGGTCTATATCTGGATTCTTCTGTTCTGTAAATCAAGTGTCTATCCTTTTGCCAATACTAAACTGTTTTAATTTATGTAGGTTTATAGTAAGTAATGAAATAAAATTTTATTTGATTATTCTTCCACCTTTGTTCTTCTTTTTCCAAATTGTCTTGACTATTCTAGCTCCTGTGTCTTCCTACATATATTGTAATATTAGCTTGTTGGTTTCTACAAAGAAGCCTGGTAGTGTTTTGACTTGGATTTCATTGAATTTATAGATCAATTTGGGAAGAGTTGACATTTTAACAGTATGAAGTCTTCTCCAACTTGTTTTTTTTTTTTAACCTTCATAATTAAGTCAGTATTTAAATTTGTTTTTGTAGTCACTAGTTGTTTAGCTATTTCTGTGTTTTTCAAAGTGTTTTGTCCATCATTACCTCCTACAAACTGTGCTGTGCTTCTCCGTTTAATATCCTTGCTTCTGAAGTATATTCTTCATTGTGACTGTCTGTAAGTAAAATGGGTGATTCTGGGAGTGGCTAATTTTTTCAATATTTGTGTGCCATATCTTTATTTCATTCTCATTCTTATGTAATAAAGTATCTAGGTATAGAACTATAGAGTATTCCTCTATGTATTGAAATATCACTTCAAACTCTTTTATCCTTTAATACTGTTTTTAAAAATATTAGTCTGATTAGTCTGCAGATTTTTTTCTTTTCCTTTTCTTTTTTTTTTCTGTTTGCTTTGTTTTAGTATTCTGCATTGTCATCATGATGTGTTTACACATAATTTTAAAAGATTTTCTCCTGCTCAGGACTCATGGTTGTGGAATTTATGGATTCATGTCTTTAATCAATTCTGGGAAACTCTTAGCCATTATTTCTTCAGGAATGCCTCACTTTCTTCCTCCAAATGACTCTAGAAGAGTGCTGTGTCCGCGTGTGCCTGTGTGTGTTCACACATGAGCTTGCAGTCTTCTCATATTTTCCATCTCTATACAGGATTGTCTGAGCAATTTCTTTAGATCTGTTCTTCAGTTTACTAATTCTTTTGTCATTTTGTCAGTTTTTATCACATCTATTGCTTTTTATTTTATTATATTTTTCATTTCTAGAAATATTATTTGGTTGTTTTTAAAATCTGTTGTTCATTTTTCTTGATGTTTTGTTCCTAGGGATTTTTATTCTTTCTTTTTTGTCTTTATTCATTTTTTGTTGATTTTTGAGATATTTTTAGATAGCTGTATTGTATAAATTTTCTCTAGATTCTTTTCCTGGTGCATATTCCATCTGTTGACTTTTAGTCAGGTGGCTTTTCTGCAGGTGAATTCTGCAGTCGTTTGGGAGGTAATAATTGGGAGAGCTTTACAGTTGTTGGGGTAGCAAATCTCTGGGATCAATTGTTATGTAATTTTCTGATCTTTGGACAAAAAAATGTGTACAATGTAAAGGCCTGTGCTTTTGATTTCTCGTGAGAGGGTTTTTTTTTTTTTTTCTTTCCTCACATACACTATGCCAGAGGATAGAGGGGTTTTTTTTCTTTCTTTCTTTTCTATTATCTTTTACCTCCTTCCATCTGTCATTCCTTTCTATGGCCCCAAAGCATTGTGTCAGCTCCCCATGGTGAATGCTGTTTGTTTATGGAACTGGGCAACTTCCTTTATTTTCTTACAAGTTGAAGTATTTATTTCAAACATTCTGTTGTTGTTAAATGCTTGGTAAAAATTACTGTTAGCAGTGTCTGCCACCTTGCCCTAAGAAATCTATAGTTTATTCGTTGCTTGTGTATCCTACCCCACCAGTCCTTCAACATAAGTACCATTTATTATGGATTTTTTTCTTCCATAATACCTAGTATAGTATTTATGTGTAGTAGATGCCAAAAATTGCTTGTTGAAGGGATGAATACAAAAAGTGAAGTGTGTGTTCCAGGATTCTCTGGTAAAATGGAGACGAAGTTATTTCTAGATATGTGGTAAGAATAGAAGAATAAATATATCACTGTGGCCAGATCAAGTGTGTCTGTCTCCCCAGATTCATCCTCTCTGCGCTTTTCTGCCATATTCTGTGGCCTGGGGAGACTAACCTCTATGAATGAATCGTCTAGGCTCTCTGGCTCTCTAGCTTCCACTGGGGATGGGTTAATGAGAAGCACCAGTAAGAAAAGAATACGTCAAAGTAGGGTTTCTCAAACTTTAATATGCATGCAAATTACCTGTGAATCTTCCTGAAATGAAAATTCTGAATCATTAGGTCTGAGATGTAGTCCGTGGTACTGCATTTCTTTTTAAACTCCTGGGTGATTTCTGTTGATGTTCTGGAGACCACTCTGTAAGTGGCAGGGGTTAGAGTATTTTTCCTTATTCTCTCCCTTCCTTGGGTGTCTACATTCCAGCACTGGCTGTATGCATCCCTCTTTGACAGTGGTTTTCTACCTTAGCTATACATTAGAAATATTATATGAGGTTTTTGAAAACCTGATTTCCTGGCTACATCCCAGATATTTTACATCAGAATCTCTGGGGGCGGGACCCAGGTGTCAGTAATTCTTCAGCTCCAGTGTACAGCCAAGGTTGAGAACAATGGATAGATCTTTGACTAGAGGTTCTGTTGGTTGGCCTTCTTTCCATGGCTACAACTCTCCAAAGGCAATGATAACCCTGTTTCCCTCACTCCTTGCCCCTTCAGATCTGTGAGTAGCAGTTGTAACTGGTTATTTCTAGTTACAGAGTGTCTAAACCTCCTATTTTGGTTCCCTTAACCTTGCTCACATCTCTATAAATAGTCCCTTTAATGAATTATAGTCCCCTTATCCATGGTTTTGCTTTCTGTGGTTTCAATTACCCGTGGTCAACCACAGTCCGGAAGCAAATGATGATCCTCCTTCTGACATATTGTCAGAAGGTCAATAGTAGCCTAACACTAGGTTATAATGCCTGTGTCATTCACTTTACTTCATCTCATCAGGTAGGCATTTTATTGTCTCACATCATTACAAGAAGAAAAAGGGTGAGTACAGTACAATAAGATTTTGAGAGAGAAAGGCAACATTCACATACTTTTATTATAGATGTTGTTGTAATTGTTCTATTTTATTATTATTGTTGCTAATCTCTTATTGTACCTAATATATAAATTAAACTTTATCATAGGTATGTACAGGAAAAAACATAGTATATAATGGGTTTGGTATTATCCGTGGTTTTAGGCATCCATCGGAGGTCTTGGAACATATCCCTTAAGCATAATGGGGCAGACAACTGTTGTATCATTAAACTCCCAGATCTTCCCTGCCACAACTCTAGCTGATATTTAAAGATAAGAAATTTGATTTTTGATTTTGTAGGTAATTGGGAAACCAGTGTAATCTTAGGAATAGTGTCAAGTTCAGAATTGTGCATTAGGTATTGCTTTCAGATGAAACTTTTCATTTCACATACTTTAAATTTAGAAGTATGGACTTTTATTATAAGATACCAAGCTCAGATATTTTTTAACTGTTCTGCTAAAAGTATGACTTAAGCTAACACTGATTTTTTTGAAATTAGAGAAAAAGAGTAATATAATAGTGATTTAGTTTCTAATTACTATTGTTCTTTAGCTGTGATGTAGCCATAACTTAGTCTGTAGATCGGATTGATTTCTTCCTCATAAGGATTTTCTTGAACTTGTGCCTTTAGTAAAAAGCTGACTCAAGTCACCATGCTATTGCTCTCTTGGTTTTCCTCAGAAGGTACTGGCACTTCCATTGCTTTGTAACTCACGGTGTCGTCACTTGAAATAGTGTGTTTGAATTTATTTTTTCTTCTTGAGTACTACCCATTTCCTTAGCGTTCACATCTCAAGAACTCCCTGGATATTCTGACTAAATTGCCATTTTAAGAGGCTCTCCATTTCAATTTCTCAACTCTCTACCAATAATCCTGCTTTTAATCCTAGCAAAGGACTTTCCCTACAAAGACCCATAAGCCATCATCATTCCCCAGGAGAAAATTATTCTCTAATCTTCCCCTCAATTTCTTCTTGTAAACATTGAGCCTCTGGCACTCTACCCAGAGTGTTGTTAGCCTTTTGTCTCTTCTTCCATATAAATGGGTTTTTGCAATCAGACTTGAGTATAATCTTGAACTGAACTCAAGTGAACAAATGATTTCCTCCCTGCTGTTGTATTACAACTGTGTAGTGGAAAAAAAAGGGGGGGGGGCGCTTATAATTTCTTTTCACTACTGAGAACAGGGTGAGGGGTTGCTGCTACTAATCCTACTTCAGGGGTACTGCCCTGTTTTTAAGATAGGTGTTAAAAAAATACCAACTTGGGGCGCCTGGGTGGCGCAGTCAGTTAAGCGTCTGACTTCAGCCAGGTCACGATCTCGCGGTCCGTGAGTTCGAGCCCCGCGTCGGGCTCTGGGCTGATGGCTCAGAGCCTGGAGCCTGTTTCTGATTCTGTGTCTCCCTCTCTCTCTGCCCTCCCCTGCTCAAACTCTCTCTCTCAAAAATTAATAAACATTAAAAAAAATTAAAAAAAAATACCAACTTGAGAAAGTGGTTTTTGAATGAAGCAGTGTTTTATAGCTCTAGCTATAGATTTAGATGCTCTAGTGCAGCCCATTTGGGAATATTCTCTTTCTCACTGCAATTTCTTCCTTCTGTTTCATAAGACTGGGGAGAAGATGGAAGGTCGTTTAGAAGTTTGGCTATAACATGATGACAAATAATCATGTTGGCAGGTGACTTCTCTGTTGTGTGATAGAATATATCGGTTTGAAAAAAAATTTAGGAAATATTTCACTGGAGCCTTCAGAAAGAGAGATATGTATAAGACACATTTGTCCAGGCCTTTTTGGAACCGGTTATTCCTAAAGGACCTGCTTGCTGCTATGTAGATGCAATCTGAAAGATTGAAAAATTAAAACCATCAGTGTGCACTGTGAAAGAAAATGAGCTTCTTAGGCTTTAGTGGACTTTTAAATATGTGAATTTTTTTGTAGGCTAATTCAAATGTTAATAAAAAAGATAAGAGAATTGATCTGAATGTCTTTATTCTTATACTCATAAACCAAATTCTGCACATTAGTTCAGAAATATTGAACCTTTAACCAATTATAAACACCTCTTTTCTAATTATTTAGGTTGAAATACTTCTAAGGATTGCATCTAGGCATGCAGTTATTTAAATGAATGTTTTTGTAAGGTTTTTTTTTTCTATAATGTCTTCAATTTTTTTCTTTTTTAAAACTTAGAAATGTTTCAGGTGTTTTGGGATGTTCTTGCAGCTATTCATGGGAAATAGATGAAATGATTAGTAACAAGCTAATGGATAACCTGGTTCTGTAGTATGTCCTTCATATTCTGTGTGTAGGTACAGATTTCTAAGAGAATAGTGAAAATAATACTCACATGAACCATCTGTGCTAAAGGAAAGCCCCAGAGGCAACACAGATCCCAAACAACCATTCATACAAATCCACTGGTTTTGGAATTATGTTTGTTTTCTTAATTATGTTTTGCTGAAGACCAATATTAAAAGCAGTTTGCCAAGGAAAAGACCAAGGAGCTGTTTTAGAATAAAGAAGGAGAAATAACAACTGAATGCAATACATAATCCATGATATTTGGGGCCATGAAAACATTATCGTGATACTTGGTAAACTCTGAATGAAATCTATAGATTGGATAATACTACTGTATTAATGTTAATTTTCTGATTCTGATATTTGTATGTAGCTTGGTAAGAGTATGTTCTTCTTCATTAGGAGTCCACATAGTGTTTAGGTCTAAAGGAGGATCACATCTGTAACTTATTCTCAAATGATTGAGAAACATGTCTGTTTGCATATACACATCGCATACATGTATATGTTAGGCATATACATATGCGTGTATGCCTGCACATGTGTTTACATGCATACAAAACAGATAAAGCAAATACGGTAAAATACTAGCACTTGGGTAATGTGGATGAAGTCTATACGGGAATTATTTTTTAATTAATTAGTTAATTAGTTTTTTAGATGGAAATTATTTGAGTCATTCTTGCAACTCTTTTCTGTGAGTCTGAAGTTATGTCAAAATTAAAAATGAAAAGAGACAAATAGAAGCCACTCTGAATGTGCTTGACAAGGGAACAGGTTACTCAGACACAATAGATAGCAAGAAAAACCCAATCATTCATAGGAGACTACAGGTCCTATTAAAACTTAGTGAACACTTATAAGTCTATATATTTTCTCATATGGATGTTCTTCAGAACCGCAGCTAAATTTTCATTCAGGAAATTATGTTCAATGAATTAGAATAAATCCAACCAGAAAGTAGGAAGTAGTCATTTCTGTAACATTTTACCTTGTAGTCGTTGGCAAATGCCAAGCTGCCATGAGTGGATTAAATATAATGGTATATGTTTATTTTCATGAGAACTGATACTTTTCAGATGTTTGTTTTATTAGTCTACCTACTGTTCTTTTTTCTGGTAAATGAAAATACTGGGTCCTGTTAATTTCAGAGTAAACAGGAAATGCAGAGTGGATTCTTTATAGGTATGTTTCTTTGTTGTTAGATTTGCTAATTCTCATGAAAAATTAAATGCATTAAATGAGGAGGAATAGTTCTACTTTATAGTCTATTCATCGAATCTTCAAAACATTTTCCACCTTTGTGTCAGACATTCTTACTCAGTATGTATTTCCCCACAGGACCCCATCTTCCTTGTCCCTAGACCCATGTGCCTCAAGGCAGGTGACCTACTTCCAAGGCAAGGAGCTCTCCTAACCCAGTCACAGTGATCCCATTTCTCTTGCCAGTGACTGGTTTAGGCACCAACATATAGCTCAGTTTTAGCCAAAGAAAAATGCTGATTAGGATTTAAGGAGCCCTGAATTTACTCCTGAGGAAGAGACATTTTGCTTCCTCACCGTGGAGTCTAGGTATGAAATTTGGAACTATGTAACTTTCTGAGGGCAAAGCTGGGGGAAGGATGAGAAGGTGGAAAGATGGAAAGACTCTGGGTGCTGGGTGACACCTGTAAGCTGCTGAATCAGTCAGCCCTAGCACTAGAATTGCCTTATGGCTTACAATCTGTGTTACTTGCAGGCAAATGCATGCTAACCTATTATTATATATTCTGGAAATTTCTTACAAAATGTTTTTTTTTTAATGCCATAATTTATTATTAAAAAACCAGTTCATTCATCAAACCAACCAGATGATATAGAGACAGAAAGAGAGAGCAAGCAGGGGAGAGGGGCAGCAGGAGAGAGAGAATCTTAAGCAGGTTCCATGCCCAGCACAGAGCCCAACACGGAACTTGATCCATAAACTATGAGATCATGACCTGAGCCAAAATCAGGAGTTGGATGCTTAACCCACAGAGCCACCCAGGCACTCCTAGATTGTTTTTATTCCAAGTAACAGACCCTTTGAGAAGCAAATGAAGACTACCAACGAATTCAATTTTGTAGGAGTTTTAGGGAATAAATAACTCTCAGTTCTTAGATTAAAAATTTGAAAATTTAAATCTTATAGACAGAACTTTCTCTGCATGACCTACAAGTACACTTTTGGTCACCGTCCTGATACCAAGTCCAACATAATAAAATGTAAAATTTTGAAGTGCAGCATGGTGCGGTGCTCCATTTATCACATTGTGGTTGGACTACAATATTTGGTTGTAATTTAGTGGAACTGCAACCAGAAACTTAAATAATTGAACTATAATAGAATAGAATGAGTAAAATCAGAGTAAACTGCATGTACAAAGGTAAGTTTCATGAAACTGTTTGAGTAGCGGATTTGTGTATTGGGTTATATCATAGAATGTATTTCTCACTGTGTTTTGGTCATTGGTATGGCAGAAAAACGTATGCTCTGTAGCAAGACAGATTTGGCTTCAAATATCTAACTTAACTGGCTTCTTATCTGGAAGAAAGCATGGAACCGTGCCTACAACATAGTAAGCACTCACAAAGCAGTGGCCCTTCTTTCCTGCCTCTTTCCACAGGCTCCCTCCTCCCCTTTGCCATGTGGACTTGAACTTATGAAACCATAGAGTAAAGCAGCACTGGCATTAGCAAACAAGGTCTCTTCCAACAAACAGATGCAACTGTTTTATGTATTATATATTTATCCAAGCTTGAAACACCAGGAGCACATTGAGTGACGGGAGTCCTAAAGCAAGGGATATCAATTTTATTTAAACTACGACAAATTGAATCTCCTCTGAGTTCACAGCTAAGAAATCATTCTGGCCTAGTCTTAAAATAACAGATATTTGATTAAAACTATTGATTGTTTTCAGTTTGGGTTACCTCAGCAGAATGACACACTATCCATTAAAAATGCTGGTGTGACAGGGTGCCTGGGTGGCTCGGTTGGTTAAGCATCTGACTTCCTCTCAGGTCATGATCTCGCGGTTCGTGGGTTCGAGCCCCGCGTCGGGCTCTGTGCTGACAGCTCGGAGCCTGGAGCCTGCTTCGGATTCTGTGTGTGTCTCTCTCTCTGTTTCTCCCCCACTCACATTCTGTCTCTCTCTCTCTCTCTCTCAAAAATAAATAAAACTTACAAAATTAAAAAAAAATGGTGGTGTGAGGACAGTGGGCTACTCTGGCACGCTGAGCATCTGAGCTGACTGACTGGTGCTCAGATGTCACCAGACCAGGTGTGCCAAGGCCACGGGCCCCTGTCAGAGGTGAAGGAGGGGGAATAAGAAGATAAATGCATTATCTCACGATAACCATCGCTGTTCCACAGAACCCACATTACCACAGGAACAGATCCTTTATGTTTTTTTTTTTTTCTTCTTCCTCCAAGTCCCATGTTTTTATTTGGTATTATTCACCTTAACTCCTTGTTTACTGTGTGGAATGTTCCTGTGAATCTCAGGGAGAAGAAAAAAAAAACATATTTGGTTTTGCTGACAGAATTATAACAAAAAAAATAGACTGATTCTGCTCTTGCCCTCCCTCCTGGTTTCCTTCCTTTCTCTTCCTCTTCCTCCCTCTCCTCTTTCCTTTTCTTCTTCTTTAATACAACATCTATCTTTGTGCCTGAACTTTGTGAAACTGCTGAGTTAGTCAAGGCAGTAAATCAAACCGGTCCCTTTTACCTCTAGAATATACGAAAGCATCCTTCTGCCATTGAGCTGGCACCCATGGTGGGATCAAGTGCTACTGTTAACAGGAAGGCAGGAAAGTACATTATCACTTCAGGGCTGTCATTACCAGAGGGTTTCAGTGTGAACTATGGCATTCAGAGAGAGAAAGCAGGCCAGAGAGAAAAGGAGAGGCTGGATGAGCCAGAGAGGGAGGGAAATAAAAAAGCAAGATTTTGTCTGTTTGTTTATGAGGCTGACCAGAATGGCAGTGGTATTGATAGTAGAAGAATTCAACTCGAATGCAAAATGTGATACTGCTTTCATTTAAAAGGTGATTACCATAGCCACCTTCCTCTTTAATCCCATAGGTACACATATGAAAAACACAGGCTCAGCCACACCCATGGCTTCTGCTGATCAGTTCATGTGCATCTTAAATCTGTCAAGACAAGATCTTCTCTTTAGTTATAAACCTCAACATATATATTTTTAGTACCAGAGAAATCCCAAAGAAATCAGCTCATTTTATTTTTTTTCTTGCTGCTTGTAGAAGAAACACATTTTAAGATTTTTTTTTACCAGTGTTCTAAATTTTAAAATTTAAAGAAATCACTTATCTAATGTCTCAAATTATAACAATAAAATGGCTAAAGATATGAGAGTGCTTTAGATTTTTTAACTTAGTTCATAATACAGTTGCCAAGTGCTGTCTCTAAATAATGTTATCACCATCTTATAATGGGGGGATTTTGCTGAAGGCAAAGGAGAAAAGTTCAGAATCTGGGGTTTTGCTTCCTTCATTCCTTTATACCCAGGTTGCTTAGCACAGACACTGAGCTCTTACCGGAGAGCAATTATAATCATTTTTGTCTGTTTCTTCGAAGTCTGTTTTCTGTCTGGTTTCTGTTGTGCAACATATCGGATAAGCAGATCCTTAATGAGTTCAAAGTCGGCTAGTTAGTTCCTGGATGTGTAGCAGGCCCTTTTAATCTGGTTATATGTAGCAGGTTACTCATTTTTCCTATATCTACCCTCCACCCTGCCTATACTAAGGTTTCTAATTTTATTGCAGAACTATTCACCTTTAGCAACAGAGAAATCATCATCATCGTTATTTTTTTTAGAACAATAGTGGTAAGCAAAGTGTTGTAGAAAAAGCAAACAGTGTGGAATAGCTATTATTATAGGGAAGAGCTACTATTCCCTGCAGGACCATCTGTTTTCCCAACAAAAAAATACAGTGCTTCTCTGAGTTATTTTTTAAAGGGCTTAAGCAGTCATTCAGATAATCAGACTTCATTGCTATGAAATTTCATCAAAGTGTACTCAATCCTTGAACTCATATCTGGGTCCATTTTGCCAATCAGATAAAACTTCCAAGGCTTTTTCCTAGAGGCATGAGGGTTAACTTGATCTTATTGCGTTGCAAAAGATTTTGTGCTACAAACCATTTTTCATAAAAGCTATTTGTTGTGTTAGGAGAACTCCAGACAGGCTCCTTATTAGAATAGATTTGGGAGGGGGGGATGGCATGCCCTGCTTTTTCACTTTGATGAAATGAAAATTCTTAGAAATTCTGTCAACTTAACAGCAGAAGAAATGAAGAGGCAAAAATGATACAGGGGAAATTAGCATCTTAGTAAGTAAAAATGTTATTTCTCATGAACAGACCAACAATCATTAAAAAAAAAAAAAAAATGAAAAACAGTCCTAAGGAGATCCCTGATGTGGAAGCACTGAATTCATTTGTCTTAAGATTGTCACTTGCTTCTGTTCTTTTCTTTCTTTTTTTCTTTTGTTTTGGATATAGAGATTGGAACCAAGCGACTCCTTTCTTTTTTCCTTTGTAGAGGTCAGCCACCCAACGCATGCCCACTCACATCCACACCAGCACAAACAGCCTTTGCATCAAAAAAGCACTAGGTGGTGCCCATTTTCTTTGCCGGTGAAAGTGCTGGATTTCCCCAAGGGAGTCACTCCAGAGAAGTTCATCAGCCCCCAGCCCCATAGAGTGCAGTCCTCTCCTTTGACAGATGACCAGAAGCATGGCGTCCCGTTCAGTCATTTCCCTAAAGTATCCTGGGGCTTGCCAGCTTTAGGACAGAGTTTTGGTTTGGGAAGTCAGTGGTTTTAAATGTGAAGGTAGGGGTGGAGGGTTGGTGGAGGCAAAAAGCTTTGAATATTCCCTTTGAAAATAAAGGATAAGAGGAATAAAGGCTGCAACCCTGCCATCTGTGTCTCTAAAAAGTCATGGCATAATATCTTTGCCAAGGCTCTCCTCCTGCCAGATCATCTAGACAATGCAGTGCTGGTTTAATTTTTCCCATTTTTACCCATAATCAAGCTATAAAAATAATAAAAGAAAATAAAGGTTAATCTTAAATTTCAATTTGCCTCCTCATGAAAATAATTCTTTGTCAAATGAAGTATGGTTAAACTGAAGATTTTGCATGCCTCTGTTCACCCCCATACCTACTGTTTGAAGAGGTGGCTTTAGATCACTGGGTTTATTCCGTAAAAAAAAAAAAAAAAATCTTATTAGGCACGCTTAACAGATTGTTGCTTTGTGAGCAAGAAGAGCAAATAACTGGCTAAGAAGATGTTTTCTTCAGGACAATTTTATCCAGGCGATATGCCCATCAGATTTGTTTTCGAATTTAGGAGCATTTAGAAGGTTCTTGTTCTTGTAAAGATCTGGTATCCGGCATCAGCAGCTGGGCGTGATCATACTATTGCCACAAAATGAAAAGAAGAAGAATATATTGACTTTTTTTTTTAGTTGAAATGGGCAAAATGATTGTCAGTCTGTGACCTATTCTCTGAAATTTGGCTGAATAGTGTTAATTTGTGAAAGTATATTTATTATGTTCTGAAGAGGGCAAGAAAATAGTGTTTTGAATGTTAAAAAGTAGGTTCTTGTAGTAAAACCTGAATTCTGCTTCCTAGTTGGTGAACCATACTCCAAAATACAAGGAAAATAAAGGTTGTTAGTAGTTTTAAAAAGTCGAACTAAGAAAAAAGCCTTATTATGAAACTACAAGAATTATTTCTGTGCTCTAGCTGCCCTGTCATATGTCATGACATGTGGCAGGTTGACTGCTCATTAATTCTATTTATATCAGTATGATAATCCACCCCACTGAGTACACATGTGTTAAAATATTCATAAATTATGTTTATTGCGAACAAATATACATTAAATGCCAAAAGAAGACCATTATTTAAAGACAAAACTAGTCAACAATCAAATAAGCATAGCCTTTTTACTGTCAGTCCACTACGTTATGTTTTATCAAATTCACATTAATTGCTTCTCCTTCCAGTGCCTCATAGGGAATGTTTATCTTTCGTATTTAAACTGTGCAGAAGACGTAGATGTCATTGAAAGGAATAAACTTGGGAAACAAAAGATGTCACATTACCTGACCAATAATGATATCAACTGGAACAAGCCATCTAAAGAGGAATGCACTTCTGGCCTCCGAAATTATTTTTAAAAATATGTCATTTGAACCCTAATACAGACTTGAACTGAACTTGAACTGAAATTGTAGACCAAATTAAATAAATCAGATAATTTTTTGATAAAAGGTTGCAAATAACAGTTTTGGGTTTATACATATTTTGGAAACAAATACACAAGGGATGGTTAATAAAATCTAGTACATTGAGAATGGAAACCAATAATTAAAATGTACTGCAGCACACTGTGTTTTAGAACTTATTACTTCCAAATGAAACAATCTTGAACTACTCTATTTTGAGTGATTTCAGGAAGTTGAAAAAGTTGAAGTGATTATTCTTTTTACAAGCTGCCTGTGCCGTTACAGACCACAGTTGAAAAGTTTGAATTTCTTGTCAAAATCCAAAGTAGCTTTAGTTAAAATATATTGCCTAACTTACCCAATTCATCATATTCTGAATTAATGCCATGAAAACATCTAGGATTATTAATTATTAGGACCACACTTAAGGTATAACTAAAATAATGGCCATTTGAAAAAGTTAACTGTGTTCTGGTCTAATAATCTATTTGCAATACTCCCTAGGAAACTTGTAAATTTTCAAAACTTTAACTATACTTAAAGGGACGCTTTTATTTCTAGAGAGAACTAGTAAATGGTGAGGAAAATAAAGTAGGAAATTCTGATTTTGTTTCATTGTTATCCTACCCTTCTTTTACGCAGCAGGGAAGGACACAACATGGACTTGAAATGCTTTTGAATGTTGCCAATACTTTGCTACAAAAAGGAGGCCATCATCCTTGGATTGTGTGTTAACTTCAGGTAAGATTTTAACTTCTTTTTTTAGATTTCAGCTTCATAGAAGCACAATTAACAAATTTAATTGTAAGATACTTAAAGTGTACATCATGATGATTTGATAGACATATGCATTGTGAAAGGATTTCCCCCATCTGGTTAATTAACACATCTGTCACTTCACTTATTCATTCATTCGTCCACTCACTTATTTGTGAGAACATTTAAGTTCTATTTCCTTGGCAAAAATCAATTATACAATACAATGTCCTCAACTATAGTCACCACGTTTTACACTAGATTCTCAGACCTTATTCATCTTCTAGCTGAAAGTTTGTACCTTTTTACCAACCTCTCCCTATTTTTGCCTTCCCCCAGCCTGCGGCAAACACTTTTTCATTCTGTTTCTATGAGTTTGAATTTCTTTTTTTTTGTTTGTTTGTTTTTATATTCCACAGAGAGGAAAGATTTTCTATGTAGTGATACCTCACAGAATGCTTTGTTGTCCACTTGCCCTTGGAAGAAAAATTTCTTTACTTAAACATTGTTTAAAGAACTTTATGGGTAGGGAATCTACCTATATAGATAGATGAGGAAACTATCATAAGGAAATCATTCAAAATATTAAAAAAGAGCCGTATGTATAAAATTGTCTTTCTAATGTTATTTATAATAAATGTCAGAAGGTGTTTTAGTATCTAACAATGGAAGCATGTTTAGAAAAATAATAACATTAATTTGGTGAAATATTATGTACTCAATAAAAATTATGGACAGCTAACCATAGGGCAAATGTGAAATAAAATATTAAGTGAAATTCAGGATACAAGATTAAGGTATAAAATGATTATAATAATATCAAGGCATGCAAATAATGAATCAGTAAAAGAGTTTGGACAAACATGTGAATCGTCATGTTAAGGAGAAAAACTGATTTTTTGGCTTCTTTTCAAACTTTTATTATGCTGTCTTACTAAAATCATTCAGAATGCATTTTAAAATTTCAAAGAAATTATTTGGAGGAAATCAGCAGTTAATTTACATTTTTTCTTTAGATGTCATAAATAATCACCACAGATTTTTGAAGAGAAATATTAGACAACTTCCACTTCCAAAAATGCTAACTTTGAAACTGGTATCCCAGTATGTGGTTTTTAGCAGTCAAACCTAATTTGCTTTTTACTGAGTCACACGGTGCACATATATTTTATTGGATAAGAATTCCCTTTTTTATTTTATTTTTTTATTTTGCTGCTTATTGTATTCAGCTCCAAACCACAGCATTTTCATCTATCAGTTCTGAAAAACACTGGGTAGCCATTTTAGAAAAAAATAAGTAAGTAAAACAAAACAAAAAAACAAATCGAAACATCACAAAACCCTCTATGAAGCTCTCTGCAAAGTTTGGGATGCACTTTCATGTGAATCTTGGCCTCTGTACAGCACGGCTGCACAATAATTTTCATCTGAGATTTGAACATATTGGAAGAACTGTAGCCTTCCTTTCTTTTATCCTGTCATTTCCCCCCCTGGAAGTGACGGGCATATGGCAGGCACCCTCCCTGGATTCTCAAACAACAGGAGGGACCTGATTTCAATTCCTACATCCTGTCATCAGTGACTCTCGGGATATTTTGTTCTTGCAAGGCTAAAGATGTGATTCGAATTTGCCATACGGACAGAGCTTAATGCGATGCCATTTTTACCACTAGAGCCCTCAATCAGTTAATTAAACATGATATAAATCACCGCATGTATTTGTAAAGTAAGATTAATATGGCAAAGTCAAAGTAAATGAGGAATCCTCCCCATCCTAGGAGTGTGAATCACAGATAGGAAGATTACACTTTTGGAAACTCAATACTTTTGAGCAGGCTTTGTTGGTTTAATCCCTTCGACTGCTTTGTGCAACATGAAACCTGGAGCTGTCATCTTTAGCCAAAATTTCGGCCATAACTTCCTCAGCTTTCACCCCATTATTGAAATCTGCATTCACAATACTTAACAAAGATCAAACCTTTCAGCGGACCACAGGGCAGTCACTTACCACCTGGGACACCAGAAACATGTTTAATAAATATTTCATTTTGTTTTAACATGAAGACTTCCCTAGTTTCCCATTTTTTTCTTTCCTGGGGAGCTGAGGGCTACCCCCAAGCTGCACATTCCATCACTGTGGTCAGTTAGGTTTATAGCCTTAATAAAAGGATTTTCCCCTTTCACGTGCTAGGGAGCCTTGTTAAACCAGAGCAATTACAGAAACACAAGATAGGTGCTCTGCAAAGATCAAAGCTCACCTAAAGACAGCTCTGTAGGAATTTGGAGCTTTCTTTGAAAAGCACTCAGTTTACAAAGTATAGAGGTATTAAACCCCAGGAATTAAAAAAAAAAAGCCTAGTTTCAAATAATGTTCAAAGTCTGACAGTAGTTAATATGGGACCTCCTTCAGCCGCTCTGTGTATTATTCCTAATATCTATTCACAGCATATCTATAATAGCTCCAAAGGAACCATTATGTTCAGAAGACATAGGCATATGATGGATCCTTAATACCAAATACATTACCTACTCAGTAGGTACATTTTAACCTCAATATCCTAGCTCAGGGGGAAGGGTGAGAAAATGGCCTGTAAATTTCTTTAGGAGGAATAAAAATGCAGTGTGCCTGGGCCTTATGCTTTGTGGCTCACTCAGTGGGATCACTAGAGGCTCTCCCAGGTGACAGTAGCACCTGCCTTTGGGGCCACGACACAACTCACACAACTGCTGTGGGGTGTTGATGCACCCAGTCTTAGGCAGTATGTTTTCCTCTACCTCTCTAGATTGTTGTCCTTCTTCCTTAAAACACACACACACACACACACACACACACACACACACACACACACGCATGCACATGCACATTGTGCTTGAAGGTTCCATTTCAGAATAACATTGATAAACCCTGAGTAGTTTAAACTCAGGCATGTGGCTGTGGGAGCTTTCAGGTGACAAAGGGTGGCGGTTTGAGTATTCCTTTCTTCATTTGGCTACCTGCAAGCCAAATGATTTCTTTTGTGTGCAGTATCTAAATATTACAGAGCAGTATAAATGGCCTCAACCTGGGATTTTGAATTCCATGCTTCAATTTAGGAAAATAAGTTATTTAAGTGGCAGCTATTGCCAGGAACATTTTGGTATCAATTTAGTGAACACCATTTGGGGGTTTTGGTGCCCAATAGCCTTAGCTTTGAAAAATGCAGAGATCTGTGCAAAGCCTTCATTTTACATCAGCATATCCATTTTAAAGAAAACATTTTTTAAATGTTTATTTATTTCTGGGGCACCCGGGTGGCTCAGTCGGTTGAGCGTCCGACTTTGTTCGGCTCGGGTCATGATCTCACAGTCTGTGGGTTCGAGCCCTGCGTCAGGCTCTGTGCTCAGCTCTGTGCTGGCAGCTTAGGGCCTGGAACCTGCTTTGGATTCTGTGTGTGTCTCTCTCTGAACCACCCCCCCCCCCAACTTGCACTCTGTCTCTCTTCTCTCTCAAAAATAAATTTAAAAAAATTAATGTTTATTTATTTTTGAGAGAGGGAGAGAGAGAGAGAGAGAGAAAGAGAGAGAGAGAGAGAGAGAGAGAGAGA
>NW_024412452.1:15694539-15791249 GCF_014898765.1 Herpailurus yagouaroundi
GAGAGAGAGAGAGAGAGAGAGAGAGAGAGAGAGAGAGAGAGAGAGAGGGAGAGAACGCAAGCAGGGGAAGGGCAGAGATAGAGAGGGAGACAGAAAATCCCAAGCAAGCTCCATGCTGTCAGTGCAGAGCCTGAAGTGGGGCTTGAACCCACGAACTGTGAGATCATGACCTGAAAATCAAGAGTCCAATGCCTAACCACCCAGGTGCCCCAAGAAAACGTTTTAATAATGATAAAAATAGGAGCTGGTATTTATTGACTGCTTGTACATGCCAAGCTCTATGCCAAGTAGGTTACATGGAATATCTTATGTAATATTTACAATAATCCTGTGAGGTAGGTTCTATTGCTATATTATAGATGAGGACACTGTGGCACAGAAGGGTTGAGTAATTTGCCAAAGATCACACAGTTGGTAAGAGTGGGGTTGTGATCTAATATAGGCTACACCTATCTGGAAGCCAAGCTTTTACAACCTGTGACTATCTGATTTGAAGTTTATTTTGGGCTCTGAACTGAAGTCTGTATTTTATAGTTTCTTTTTATTTATTAGTAGCTTTAGGAATTGAAATTAAAGTTAACAGCACTGGGTTTTTTGTTTTTTGTTTTTTTTTTATCCCAGAGATTAACTTTCTTGCTTTTAATTTTGGTGTTAAACAGTAATGAAATTTTAAGTTTTGTGTTTCTCATAATTTATTTTGGGAAATGTCATTCACCAAAAATAAACAGAGTTTCATGATAGGAAACAACATTTTTTTTCTTTTGCCTTGGAATCACCATTTCATAATTCACCTAAGAAAATATAATTATTGAAAATAAAAATATTCAATTATCTTGTTTGTACTTTCCTTTAAGTAAAGCCTTTTCTTTGACTAGCTCAAGATTCTGATATTTTATCTAATTGTGAAGAGGCTTATTCCAGATTTGGAAGTAGTGTGTCTAGTGTTAGTCAGAGAGGGCCGAATATAGAATCTTAGATTCACCAATATTTGGGTCTGTAATCTTGGGTACCTGGGTAAATTCTCTTAGGGTCAGCGGATTATCACTGGTAAATGAGAAAAATAAGGCCAGTCATACACTGTTATTATGAGGACCATGAAAATGAAATAACATATCTATAAAACACCTAGCAGAAGTCTGACCTATGTTGGTTCAAGAAATATTACTTTCCTCTCTCCCCTTGATTGTATTTATAACATATCTTGTTGAAAAGCTTCCCCCTTCTCCCTTAGATAGGCTTTGGAAGTCCTGCTTTCACCGTCTGGCACTTTATGGGAAAAGAATTCTGAGGCCTGATCAAGCTTGAGTGTTTGTATCATCAGGGAGCCCTTTTAACCATTCCTGCCAGGCCTGAAACTGAATACAGGGGAACGTACTGTTCTTGTCAGGGCTTTGCTTGATGGTTGAATATCAAAGGGATCCTTGAAATAGGAGGAAAAGGCATAATTTTAGTTTTTAGATTATGAACATTGTAGATTTTAAGAATTTTCTAACTATCTTTTATGGATTGTCAGATCTCATTTAAACAAATATCTCAACACACTGCTCAGCAACAACATATGTCATCTTGCCCTTTAAGACCTTGTCACCCACTGCTCCAAAACAGGACACTTCCTCCTAAGGCTATAGAGACCTGGCCTGCATGTTCGAATAGCCTCCAGTTTCTTGCTGGTATGTAATAAATATTAATAATTATTCAATCAATCAATCTGTCACGTTTCATAAGCACTAGATTTCTTACACGGTGTAAAAACACAGTTGACATTTTATCGAAATTCAAGAATTTTTGAAGGAGTCATTTTTATCTTTGATCTTAGTATATGTCTATAGAAACATACATGCATACCAGTATGCTCTTAAGAGGGATTGTTAATGTCAAAAATGTTTATTTTGCCTCTTGACATCTCTCTGGTCTTTGCTTTCTTCACTTTCCATAATCTTTCTTTGTCTGTATGTGATATTCTCATTGTCTTTAGAAGCATTCAACATGCAGCATGACTATATGATCAAGCCTATTTAAAAATATCATTTTAGGGGCTCCTGGGTGGCTCAGTCAGTTAAGCATCCGACTTCGGCTCAGGTCATGATCTCACAGCTCATGAGTTCGAGCCCCGCGTTGGGTTGTATGCTGTCAGCTCAGAGCCTGGAGCCTACTTCAGATTTTGTGTCTCCCTCTTTAGAGGCCCCTTGGGTGGTTCAGTCAGTTAAGCATCTGACTTCAGCTTAGGTCATGTTTGTGAATTTAAGTCCTGCATCAGGCTCTGCATTGACAGTGTGGAGCCTGCCTGGAATTCTCTCTCTCCCCCTCCCCTACTTGCTCTCTCTTTTTCGAAATAAATAAATAAACTTAAAAAAATAAAAAATAAAAATATCATTTTAGTGAACTATGAAAAGTTGGCTGTTACTGGATAATGCATTAAGATAATTCTGCTATTGTTTCCTACTCAAAGTTTCACTCACTCTACTAGAATATGCAAACATAGAAACGCTTGGTATCTAGTCAGAACATTTCCTTTTCCTTCTGGGGTTGCCTGATTTAGCAAATAAAAATACATGATGCTCAGTCAAATTAGAGTTTCAGATAAACCATGAATAATTTTTAGGGTAAGTATGTCTCATGCAATATTTGGGGTATACTTATACTAAAATATTATTCATGGTTTATCAAAATCCAGCCTTCTCGGGCTTCCTGTATCTTACCTGGCAGCTCTATTTCTTCTACCATTATAGTGTGTAAAAATAATAAACTAACAAAATAACATACTATTTGGTGATGGTAGAAGGGGTCTCTGCCTTTGTATAAACACTGGGAAGACTCTGAACCAAAGGTTGAGGACTAAGTCAAAAGAGATGGTTTGGTATTCTGGAAGGGCTAACAATATCAAACAGCTATCAAGCCACAGTTTGTAGCTCACCTTTCTGATTTGCTTTAGTCATTTTTCTTAAAGGCAAAAATGAAAATAACTTAATCAGAAATAGTGCAGAAAAGCAGATTGCCTCTGGATATATTATTTACTCATTATTCATTTTTTCATTCACCCGACAAATATTTATGGAAGGCCTACTATGTGTCAGGAACTAACAATATTTGTATATTTCTGTTATACGTTTATTCTGGTTCAAGGGTTTTGTGTGAACCAGATTTTAATAGTGGTAATTTTGAATAGTAATGGCTGTATATGCCTAAGTCACACTTCTTGCTGTCTAATCAAACATCAGTGATAGACATCAAGAGTACTCTTGGTAATTAATGATATATATTTTATTGGAAGTCTTTTGGTTTTGCCTTTAGAAAATAGTTGTGTACTTAGAAGATTATGTTAGAAGAATTCTTATTCTTAGAAGAATATAAGTACCTATATTTTATATCTATAGCTACATCTTTGACAAGAACCTATTTCCCCATAGCACTAAGTTACATTATAATTCATTCCATATTTTTAGAAACCAGGTCAAAATATTGTTCAGGCACATTGCTTCATATGTCAGACATGAAAATGACTTCTATCAATTGTCCTTCTTAATTTTTAAGTCATTTTTACTCATTTTGAGGTTATGGGGAATCTTACATGTGTTTGATTGGATTCAGTCAAATAGGCTGTGCAGCTTTTACTATGCCTTGTAATTTTTTTCATTACAATAAAAAGCCTTTTAAATCACTGCTACTTAGACTTATATTGAAAATACTTGTGATACTTTTATATACAGTGAGTTTAATGCCAGGATGTGAAAGCAAATTGATTGTAGGCAATTCTGTGCTTGAGCACCCCAGAGTAAAAAGAATTACACTAGTAACTCTGGGGACCTCCTGCTCTCAGAATGGCTGTCTGTGCACTCAGACATCCACTGGCAGGTGAAAAAAAGAAGGGATTGCTTAATTCTGATCTGAAATTGTATAAACACATTTTAATTCAGAGAAATAATTTTTGAAGGGGAAAAAGGCACCTCAAGAGACACTTATGTTTAATGTTTTTAATTTAGTAAAATGAGCTGCAAGGAAAGTATGTCATCTTTGCAATAAGCATTTGAACATCTTCTAACAGTGACTTACATGCAGACAACTTGCCATCTGGAGGGTGCGTGGGGTGTGGAGAGGCTTGGCTGGATCAGCTATAAAACCCTCATGGACTTTTTACCTCTGACACCCTGGTCAGAGTGAGAAGTACTTGGGGCTTTTAACCGAGTCTCTAATGACATGCACCTCAATCAGCTTGAGGAACAGCTGACGTGTCTTAGGATGAATTTAGAGCGCCGTGAAAGCATTAGAGAGAATGAATTAATATTTTGGGAAGGAGTCCTTGGTTGAAATTGTGATCCCTGACCACTCACTCAGTCCTGATTCTTTTTTCCTGGATCTTCAAGGTGAAGATGTGCAGGAAACCAAAGAGTTCTTGGGTTTTCAATGAAAGCAAAACCCAGATGTGTTAGGTTTGATTTTAGGAGACAGACTAGCTGCGTCTATTTGTTCGCTTCCCTTCCCAAGCTTAGCTGGGGCAGATATTGAGGAAGGGGATGAAGGCAGGAAATAAAGAGATAGAATGTGTCTGTTGACATCAGCCATTAATACTTGGAAGGGCCAAGGGGGAAATTTTGTACAGATTTAGTGGGCCTGGAGACAATCTGGTTCTAAATGAAGTCAGGCCTCTCATATGCAAGCACATTTCTATCAAGGTTATGGCGTTGAACACCTTCTAGAGAGAACCTCACAACAGTGACTACCGCTACTCACTGGGACCAAGGCCTCTTATCACCAGTTCCCTTAAGAGAGAGCCTCATCCAAGACCTTATCTCCGGGTTCTCATACTAGCCTGAGCACAGCTCCACCACATGTGTCATTCGCATTGGGTTATAATGACCGAGTTCTGTTAGAGAGGTAGTACTTACACAAGGGTATAAGAGTACAGGCCCCAGAACCCGCTGCCTACCTTCCAAACCTAGCTCTGTCATTTACTACCTTTGCAATTTTAAGCAAATTATATAACCTTTCTGTGACTTGGCTTCTTCATCTGTAGGATAGGAAGGATTGAGTCTATACCTATAAATTCCTTGGTTACTACCATCATTTACATCTTTTCTAGCAGGCTGTGAGGCTTGCGTGCTGAGGCTGTGTGTTATTTTTGCAGTTATATGTTCTTAGAAAATAAAAGTGTATAAATGTGCATAGGAAATGAGAGCATTTTTCACATGTGTTTGTCAGAATGATTGCCCCTGACCAACAAAGGCACAAGATCATTTAATAAAATCCTTGAGCTAAAGCATCATGTGCAAATATTCAAACGTGAGTTCATAGGGATCTTCTGGTCCAATGTTCTCCTTTTACAGATAACTGCAGCCCAGAAAAGGGGTCCTGTAGCAGGCATTGGCAGCACCAGGATTAACTTCTGTGGTTCTTATCATCAAGTGTGTGCCCATTCCATGGCACAATGCTTTTAGTCTTTGTTACAAAACATATTCAATCCAGTCATTATGAGATGGCCGTTCTATTTTGCACCTGAAAAATATCCCCTCTGATAAGTTTCCTGAACCACTCTCCAGATTATCCATCTGTGTATTCTAAAAATTATCTGTCAAAATGGTGAGGCTCAATGCCAACACCCAGTCCCCTCCAAAAGATAATGCACTGGTTAGTTACACCACTGGTTAGTTACAACAGGCTTTTGGCAAAGCCAAAATCTTGGCTTTGGCAAAGCCAAATCTTCTTTCTAAAAGAAGATTGTCAAAATGTTTCACTCATGGGCTAAACTTCACATTTTTATCATCTAGCATTCATAACATCAATTCTCACCTTCCAGCTGTCAGGGATGGTCACTTTGCCTCAAAAACACCTTGTGAATTCCTATCACTATAGCTTTGTTCATGTTGTATCTTTCACCTGGAATGGCCTTTCCGTTACAACCCATCTTACAAGGTCCTGCTCAGTTTTATCTCTCCTATGGAGCCTTTATTACATAGCCCAGCTTACAACTAGTTACCCGAAGCAGGTAAGGGTTAATGCCACATTCTGTTTTTTTACAAACTGGAGCCAGTAAATATCTATGATATCTCACTGTCCTCTTATGAATATTGCTCAATTTAGACCTCTGCTCTTCTAGGCCAGAAGCTGTGTATTCTTCTACATGCAGTCTGGCCATCTGAACTATGGACGGATGCAACTTCTTGTTGTCTGGTCTTCCTGAGAATGCATTATATAGATTACAGTTCATTTAGAATGCAGCTGCCGGGGTCGTGACTCACACAGAGATTAATCATTACGCCTGGGTTAGCTTCATTACTTTGACTACCCATTACATCTTGCCAAGATTATAAAATGTTGCTTTTAACTTACAAGGCCTACACTAGCATTCACTTACCTCCAAGACACGCATTTATGCTGGTTTTTTTTTTTTTTTTTTTTGGTATTATTAGGTCACTGGAAATTGCTAACATTTCCCATAAGCTTTGATTTCAAAAATTACGTCCTGCCGAAGCTTTCTGACATCAGGTTGAGTAACATGTCTAAAAAAGAAAGTATATCATGTGTTATATTATAAATATTATAATATTTTACAAGGTATAAAGGACTGGCATGAAAATTTTAATAAAATCACCAAGGTTTTCTTTGATTTCCTTTTAAAATAATAATGTCGTCTGTAAAAAGATTTAAAAATTGTCCTGCAATTACCGTTGCTAATGAAAATACTGTCACACTGGTGCGAGCCATCTGTATTTTCTATGGCACTATTCCCTTCTCTTCATCATGTGATTCAGCTCAACCCTGAAAAAATAAAAGGATTCTAAAGAGAAATACTGCTACTGCTCCCAGAACGCAGTGAGTGTAAGTGGAAAAATTAAGGAAGAAGATATTTACTAACAAAACTTGCTGCATAAATTCAAGTGACAGAAATGAAGAACCACAAATAGAGATGGACTCAATTTTCTAAAACCTGTATCCATGTGAGGTCTTCCCAGAAGCAAAAAGCAAAAAAAAAAAAAAAAAAAAAAAAAAAAAGGTTAATGCGATAAAATACTTGAAGGAAAATTGCAAAAGTATGCCTGGCATCCTTATTCAGTTGTATCCTTGACAATTATATTTTAAGGAAGTTAAAATTAAATCTTAAAATACATGTGAAATATATGTGGAACTGAAGGGGAAATGGAAAATAGAAGATATTGAGAATAGGTTATATTTAAGAGCAAAAGTTGTATATTACAGTTTCAATCCTTGTATGAAAATTTGAATGTCTTCTTTTTCTTAGTGGGAACTTAAACTGTCTGTCATTCTTGATGCAGGTAATAGGGATGAACTTGTTCCTGATCAATCTCAAAAATTTGATGAGGTCTTCATAAAACATGACTGGCAAGTAAATTTAGAATTGCTGGTAATAGCATATGTATAAAAAGGATTTATTGTATGCCAGGTTCTTTTTTAAGAATTTTATATATAGTAACTTATTTAATCCTTACCATACCTCTGTGAGGCTGATATTATTATTATCTTCGTTTTACAGATGAAGAATCTGAGGCTCAGAGAGGTCAAGAAACTTGGCCAGTTAGATAGTTAGTATGCATTGACACCAGAATTCAAACCCAGATGATCTGGCTCCTGAATTCATGTTTATAACCACTACGATTTACTACTTCTTGGAGTCATTGTAGGGGGGCACCCTTCAAACTATCCAAGACCTGTATTATAGAAATAGCAATTTGAAGGCAAGGAGAACCAGAGACAATGGATTTGATGACTTATTGATTAGGATCCAGGGTTCAAATTTATTCTATGGAGAAACAAGGTCTATCTCGTAGTCTACAATGAATTTATGATAGTAGGTGCATGCCAGGTGACTTAATTTGATGAAGAATGGAGGGCTTTCAGAGCAAGGAGCCAGGTACATCATTTAGAAGATATTCTGAAAACATTTCTGCAGTGTCTTCCATATATCCCTCACTCCTGGATCTAAATATTTGTGTAAAGGAATAGAATACTTATTTAAACTAGAACACAGAAAAAATCAGAGAGCATTTGTTTAGGTGGATAAAGTTAGTCTTGACTAAACTAGAAGAATTTGTAATAAGCCAGCCACAAAAAAACAAGCAGAGACATAGAAAAAAGCATGCAAATTCTCATCCCAGGTTTGGAATTAATGTGTCCCATGGGTTCAATAATATTAGACTTTTTTCATAGTTTCTTGAGAATATAAAGAACTGTATGTACCAGTGCCTTAAAATCTGTAGAAGAATCATTCAGAACTTGTAATTGTTATTAGGAAAGCTAGTATATTTATCTAGTAGTGTGAGGTGTTCTCCTGGTGTTGTTCTATTTTGTACTCTTGGATTTTGATTTCCTTTGACTAAAGACATTTCCTTTTTATTTTTTCATCAGGCCTTGAAGAGAGCTTTCACTCAGGAGAACTTCAATATGTGTTGACATACTAAATGTGAAAACTGGGGTTTGGTCTAGTTTACCAAACATGCATAGGGTGCTTACTGCACAACAGGAGCTATGCTAGGTGCAAGGACATGGAATGATGTAGATGGGGGCCCTGCCCTTGAGGGCCTTAGTCTTGCTGAGTTCCCTATAAAGCATTTATTTGTCAGGTCATTGGTTTAGGTCCTGCCAGTCATCCCATAGATTTCCTCTGCAGTGTCATATTCTCAGTTTGTGTGTCTCCCCCTTAGCCACTAAATCCTGTGAACTGGTGAAATCTTATGTGCCGTCCGTCGTTTGGGGACATGGAAAGTGCCATTTTGAAAAGGAAAATTTACACACAAAAAACAGCCTTTTAAAAAACACAAAATAAAACATCATAACATCTTAGAATAACTTTTGATATCAGTTTATAAAAGTTGATACTAAAAATGAATTCTTGCTTTGATCTTTATTCTAAAGAAGGGAATGACCTTCTTTGTCATTTGTATTGTTCTGCCAAGTGGAAAAGAGATCAGAGAGCTCTCATTTTTACTTTTTTTGTTCCTGGTTTATATCCCAAATGGAAGACTTTTGGTATAATAAGCAACTTAAGCATTTTTATTTTCTGTTGTGTACCATAACATCCCTACTCTGTTTCTAAAAAAAATTACTTGAAATTTTACTTGAACATATTTTCCATGACAGGGTTTATAACTCTACTCATATTACTCTATAGGGGGAAATAATACATTGATAGCACCGTTATATAAAATTCCTAATACAAGTGAGTAAATGTGCTGGGCCAAGGTTCTTCATGGTTTAACCCAGAGGTTGACAAAGTACAGCCCCAGAGCAAAATCTGGCCTGTCATATGTTTCTGTAAATAGTTTTTTTGGACCATTGCTATAGACATTCAATTACATATTGTCTATGTCTACTTGACATACTAAAGTACAGCTACAATGACAGAGTTGAGTAGATACAAAAGAGATCATATAGTCCACAAAGGCTAAAATATTTGCTACCTGACCCTTTATAGGAAAAAAATTCTGCCAACCCCTGCTTTAAACTATTCTCCAAATGTACATAATAAACCTATTGGGGGGGGGGGTTAAGGGAAGCAACTTTAAAATTATATTTAGCAGTCTTTCCACCTATTTTTGAACAAAATGCATAACATAAAATAAAAGTTAAGACTTAAAAAAAGCTGATTTACTGATCAGTGATCCAGACGTTAGAATGCTATTCAGATTTATGCAACACACACAAGTTGAACTATTTTAATTTGGAAGTTATAGGCAAAGATACAGAACTAGAGAGATGGCTAGACAAGATGAAGAGACAAGTCATTTTAAATAGAAGAAGAGTAAACAGAGACATGGAAATAGGGAAGCATATGAAGTTCAGGGTATAGAATGCCATATTTTAGAAGCTGTTAGTTTTGGTGGAATGTATTTATTCTGAGTTAAAAAAATTAGTGTAAGAACTAATGATTGCACAATGGGTTGAGAAGGAATAGAAGATATGGTTCTTTCCGTGGAAAAGCTTACACTTGAATTGTAGATTCAAAAGTAGAGTCCATGATAATTTTTAAAAAATAAATACAAGACTTGTATATTGGAAACTATAAGACATTGCTGAAAGAAATTAAAAGGGCCTAAATAAATGAATACATCAATGTGGATGGATTATATGACTTAATAAGATGACAATAATCCTCAAATTGGACTACAGATTCAATCCCTATCAAAATCCCAGTTGGCATTTTTGAAGAAACTGATGTACTGATCCTAAAATTCATATGAAAACATAAAAGATCCAGAATAGCCAAAAAAATTTGTTGCAAAACTTATACTCACAGTTCACAACTAAATAGCCAAAGATGTAATTAAAAGAGCCAAAGTTGGAGTACTAATATTCACAATTTAAAAACTTACTACAAGGCTTACAATAATCAAGACTATGTGATATTAAGAATAAACAAATAGATCAGTAGAACAGAATTGAGAGACCAGAAATAAACATTTATGGTCAGTTGATTTTCTACAGGGATGACAAGATGGGGGAAAATAGTTGTTTCAGCAAATGGTATTAGGACAACTGGATCAACGTGCAAAAGAATGAAGTTAGACCCCAACCTCACACCATATATAAAAATTAGTTGAAAATAAATCAAGGCCCTAAATTTAACAACGGAAACTATAAAATTCTTAGAAAAATACAGGTATAAATGTTTGTAACCCTGGATTAGGCCACTGTTTCTTAGTTAAAATACCAAAAGCACAAGCAACCTAAGAAAAAATAGATACATGGCACTTCACCAAACTAAAAACTTTTCAAGAGATGCTATCAAGAAAGTGAAAAACACCACACCAGAATGGGAGAAAATATTTGTAAAACATACATCTGATAAGGGTTTATTATACAGAATACATAAGAACCCTTATAGCTGAGCAATAAGAAGAAAGATAACCCAATTTAAAAATGGGCAAAGTACTGAATAGACATTTCTCCAAAGATGTTATGCAAATGCTTAAATAAGTGTATCAAAAGATACTCAACATGATTAGTCATTAGGGAAATGAAAATCAAAAGCATGATGAAATACTACTTCATACCCACCAGGATAGCTACAAGCAGAAAGATAAATATTAACATATGTTGACAAGTATGTAGAGAAATTGGAATCTTCATGCATTGCTAGTGGGAATGTAAAATAGTGCAGCCTCTTTGGAAAACATCTTGGTAGTTCCTTAGAAAGTAACTGTGTTTAAGCTACCATATAATCCTCAACTTCACTCCTATGTATATGCCAAAAAGAATTAAAACATATGTCCATGCAATATCTTCTTTGTGAATGTTGATCCCATTATTCCTAATATTCAAAAAATGGGAACAACCCAAATGTCCATCAACTGATGAATGGTTAAACAAAATGTGGTATTTCTATACAGTGGAGTATTATTGAGCCATAAAAGGGAATGAAGTACATTTATGCTATAACATGGATGAACCTTGAAAACATGCTATGTGAAAGAAGCCAGATACAAAAGGTGACGTATTGTATGATTCTGTTCATATTAATTTCCCCAGTAGGCAAATCCTTACAGGCAGAAAGTAGATTGATGGTCTACAGGGGCTGGGAGGAGGGAAGATTAAGGAGTGATTGCTTATAAGTATGGAGATTCTTTTTGGAATGAAAAAAATGTCCTGGAATTAGAGATTGATGATGGTTGTACAACTTTTGTGATATATAGTAAAAACCAGTGAATTGTGTGGTTTGTGAGTTAAATCTCAAAAAAAGCAAAACAAGAAAATGAAAGCCTATCAAGTGATTAATGGGGTGAGGATGGGTCTATGGAAAAAGGGAGTTTTGAGAAGAGAAAGCTCCTATGTCCTAAAGGCACTAAAAAGGTGAAAGGTAAGAGAGCCTTTTCTGCAGCAGGTTGCATGTTGGGAAAAATGGAAAATCAGTTTGGAAACAGAGTTGTAGTTAGGTTACTTGGGAGCCTTAAGAATCAATCAGAAAAATGTTATAAAGGGTTGCACATGGAGAAATAGGGAATCATTGTAGGTCAAGAAGTTGAAAGTAGAAGAAAGAAAAGAGGGATGCCTGGGTGGTTCAGTCGGTTAAGAGTCTGACTTCATCTCAGGTCATGATCTCATGGTCCGTGACTTTGAGCCCTGCGTCGGGCTCTGTGCTGACAGCTCAGAGCCTGGAGTCTGCTTCAGATTCTGTGTCTCCCCCTCTCTCTGCTCCTCCCCCACTTGCTCTCTGCCTCTCTGTCTCTCAAAAATAAATAAAACACTAAAAAAAAAAAAAGAGAGAGAACCTACAAAATGTCAGAGATGAAAATAGAATTAAAATGCAAAAGCAAAAAAAAACCTCTTTAAATAGAACAAGGCCGGGGCGCCTGGGTGGCTCAGTCGATTGGGCGTCCAACTTCGGCTCAGGTCATGATCTCGGGGTCTGTGAGTTCGAGCCCCGCATCGGGCTCTGGGCTGACAGCTCAGAGCCTGGAGCCTGTTTCGGATTCTGTGTCTCCCTCTCTCTCTGACCCTCACCTGCTCATGCTCTGTCTCTATGTGTCTCAAAAATAAATAAATGTTAAAAAATTAAAAAAAAAATAGAACAAGGCCAATTTAAGTAAATTAAATATATTCTGCAATTACGTGTGTTTGTGTGTGTGTGTGTGTGTGTGTGTGTGTGTGTATCGTGGTATATGTGATCCCATATAATAATATAGTGCACTAAATTCAGGCATGCATTGGTAATTAGCTCTTTGGTTTGAATTAGAAACATAAATTGTGTTCTTCCTATCCAAGAGATATTCAAAAAAATTTTTATTTAATTACAGATGTTGAAGCTCACTGCAAAAAAGAGATTAAAAAAACCCTTCGGTTTATTGATTTTATCATATTTAATGTTTGCTGTGACAATCTGGTATATCTTTATAATGAATAAAATGACTCTTATTAATATGCCACACCATGCTTCAACTACATTACCCATTGAATATTACAAAAGGGAGATTTTATCTTGTTTATTAGCTGCCCTCTTGAGAGTCATCACAAACTTACTGGAGGTGTAGGTAAGCCTGCTGATTGAAAGTTGTGATAGGGCAAAGTGCTTCCAAATCCATCCCAATTTTATGGGATGACTAAAACCTATGGGCAAAACCAGACTTGTAACCTTGAATCTGTGACCAAGAATGCAGGACCTAATCCTCTAGTGATTTTGACCTGAATGAAATAGGCAAAATCTTGGGTTTGAGTTCAGTGCCATGGGTCTATAGTTATTAGTGATCTTTCTCATCTTGGGGGACCTGTCTAGTTCAGTGATTTTTTTTTTTAAGTTTTATTTATTTACTTTGAGAGAGAGAGAGAGCACACGAGCAGGGGAGGGCCAGAGAGGGAGAGAGAGAATCTCAAGCAGGCTCTGCACTGTCAGCGTGGAGCCTGATGTAGGGCTGGATCCCATGAACTTTGAGATCATGACCTGAGCTGAAATCAAGAGCCGGATGCTTAGTCAACTGAGCCACCCAGGTGCCCCTAGTTGAATGATTTTTAATGGCCATCAGTAATCAAACTCAACAGAGTGTGTACGCCTGTCCATAGAGAGGGTGTGTTTGTCAGCACTGAGGTATACTGTAAGTCACTTGGACACTGGTTTCATTAGTTGGCATGAGTAAAGTATGAATAAAAGGGTGTGGATATCATCATTCGCCTTTTTATGTATTTATTTGCCAATTTTTTGGCATAATTAATTTTGTTTATTTATTTTAAAACTATTTTATTTTTTTCTTTCCCATTTTTTATATGAAATTTATTGTCAAATTGGCTTCCATACAACACCCAGTGCTCATCCCAACAGGTGCCCTCCTCAATGCCATAATTTAGACTTTGAGGAAGAAATGATAACGTGTTTGCAGTTAGGTCTAGGTTTCTCAGAGTGATTCATTGTAGAGTGGAATTGCCATGCTTTTAAGTAAGTTGTGGCATATAAAATTCCTAGAAACTTTCTACCCATTGTTTGTTCAGTGGAAGAACACTTACTAAACTTGTGTCAGATTTGGGGCATGTTGTAAAAGGCACAGTCGTTGTCCCAGCACTTTGGGAAAAAAACGCATTAGAAATGCAAGAAGAATTTTGTAAGTCATGAAATGACCAGACTGAAGGCATAATTGGTGTTGGTGGTGGGAGTTTGTATTTTCTTCTGCATTTTTAACTTTTTCAGTACTTTAAAATTTTCTGCAATGAGTTCTTATTACTTTGATATTCAGAACAACAGCAGGAATAGCAAAGCATTAAAAAGGTCTGTCCCTGAGAGTGGAGATAATAGAGTAAGGCCTTTGTGGAAGCTTGAAGGACGATTGCAGGCAAAAGAATTTTATATCTGACAGGAGGAATGAAGAAAGACTATATGGGAAGAAATCTGGGGGTGATCCTCATGACAAGTAAACACCGGTTGCCAGCCTCTGGCCCTTCTGTTGCCTGACATATCCTCTGGTTGTCTGAAGTCAACCTTTCTCCTGCTAGTTGATGCCAGAAACTTCTATGCCTACCCTCAAACCTTCAAATGTTTTTCTTGTGTTCAATGAATAAATTTTTAATCTCTTTAATCTTCCATAGAAGACTTCTGGTTATCTGCCTCTGGTTGTACCGCCCAATTTTACTGCTCATTAGATGTCTTGATTAACCTTCCTGCTGCACAGGCCTACTCTGCATTCTCTGATGAACTTTTATCATCTCCTTTTCCTGCTTTAGTTTTGGAACTTTGTTTCTCACCTTCTGACTAAAACTCTTACACATAGTTCAAATCTTGGTTCAATAGTTCAATTCACAATGCTTCCACACAGGGATTCAGTGTATTATCTTTTACTATTTAGGCACAACAGCACAGGTGTTTGACTTGAAATATCACTTAACATTTGAGTTACTGTGCCTCTCTCTCTCTCCTCTCACCACCCCGTATGTACACACACACACACACACACACACACACACACACACACACACACGTACACACGTGTTGTCTCTTCCATCAGATTTCAAATTTCTTGAGGGTGAGAGCCATATATCTATTTTCCCCCAATAGTAATAATGTTAAAATGGCACTTTGTATATAATTAGTACTCAGTAACAGTAACTACAAGGTAGGAACTACTATTATCCCTTTTTGGCAGACAAGAAAAAAACAAAGACTACAGATTAGCACTGATTAGCACTAATATAGCAGCCACTAGCCATATGTGTTGATTTTAATTTGAATTAAATAAAAGATTAAAAGTTTTATTCCTCAATAATAGTCACATTTAGAGTGACCAATAGTTTCATATGTCTGGGGATGAATGTATTGGACAGCACAGATTATAGACCATTGCAATCACTGCAGTAAGTTTTATTGGCCAGTAGTGGCCTATATGGTTAAATGACTTCCCCAAGGTCACACAGCTAGTTAGTGTCAGAATCAGAAGTTTGAACCCAGTCAGCCTGGTTCCATGTTAACTTGCTGCAAAGAATCAACGTGAACAGGGGCGCACGAACAAACACACACATACACACACAGATACAAACACATTCACTGAAGGCTGAAGAACGAAACCACTTGAATAAAATGAACATGAAAGCAGATTTTTCACTGTCAGATGGAAGTGCAGTAAAGAGACAACTGTTTTACCCAGTCTCATGCCATCTACTTGAGGTAGAAAAAGAGGATCTAAAGAAAGGTTCTCAGAGAGGTACCCATAGATATCCAGGTCTGGATGCAGTGTTCACTCATCACACCCACAAATGCACAACTTTTGATTTATCCAGAATAGAGGTTCTTCATCCTGGGTTGAGCTTAGAGTATGAAACATCCACTGAAATATCAAAGTTCAGTATATTTGTGTCTATGCACTCTCTTCTTTGGAACAAATCCATAACTTTTATCAGATTCTTAAAGGGACGTGTGACTCCAAAAAATTTAAGAACTATTGATATAGAATAATAAATTAATTATGCCATTAGTCTGGAATTTGAACTTGATTATTTTAAAACTTGAGTTATTAAAAAATTCTGACTCATTTTTGATGGTTATGTAAATTGGTACCAACTTTCCAGAGACCACTATGACAGAATCTCTCCAAATTTAAGAAAATGTTCTTTGAATCAGCAATTTCCCTTATGAGTGTCTGTCCTCTAGAGATATTTGAGCATGTATGTACACAATAATATATGTAGAATAGTATACTGTAGCCTTGTTTATAAAAGTAAAAACCAGGAAGTAACCTGAGTGTTCATGAACAGAATGATTAATGAAATAAGGTAAGAAATGACATTTGGAAAACTATGCAGCAGTTGAAAGGGATAAGACAGATTTATTGTATTACATATGAAGGTCTTTAAACATACTGTTGAGTTAAAGGAAAATTGAAAACTGTATGGTTTTAAAAAGCTTAAAGGTTATGTATACTTGTAAATGTGTAGAAACAAGCTTGGAATACCTAAATACTAGGTATTTAACATCTACAGTCTAAATACTTAACATCAGAGATAGGGGTGATCATGGGAGCTGGGAGACGGGATGAGAAGGAACTTTCACTGTTTATTCACTTCTATACTGGTTATATTTTTATAACCAAAATGCATTTATTTACTACTTTCATAGTTTAAAAAAAGCAAACAATGCAAACAAAATTTGTATTGGGCTATAATATAGCTCTTTAATTTACCAGGAAAGTTGATCTTTCTTTTCTGCAACCCAGATTTTCCATACTTCTTGTAATAAATAAGAGTCATACACAATTTTTAGGTCAAATAACTAAGTGTATGCAGCCCACCAAAGTCATTTTCATAAAGTAGTGCTTTGACCAGGATGCATTTTTAGATGATTACCTGTAGATCTTCAGTCTCCAATATGGTATATAAATATCCCCAGTGGTAATGATGATGATGACGGTGATGGCAATAATGATAGTCATGATGATCTAACAGTGACCAAACTCTATTTCAGATACTGGTCTTGATGCTTTATGGGTAGTAACTCATGTAATTGTCATAACCACCCTATGAAGTGGACACTACTCTTATTGTCATGTTATAAATGAGGAAACTGGAGTACAGAGAGCTTAAGCAATCTGCCAAGCTCATATGACTCTGAGAGGCAGAACTGGGATGCATAATGGGCTGTCATTCTAAGGTCTACATGTCTCACCATGATGCTCTTCAGGCACAAACCCAGTTTTCCAGCCTAATTTTTCACTCCCCCTCCAATCTTTCTACCTCCACCACACACTGTGACTCAGTCCTTGTACTCTTCAGCATTTTCCAATATCCTGTGTGTTTCTGAGGAACATGGGCTTTTATGTAATCCTGGGAAACACAGCTTGCAGATGCCTGGAACACAGGAGACCTGTAGCTTGTTCTTTGACCACATCATTTCCTCTAATTTCCACATGCTTTTAAGGCTCGGATCAAACACTGTCTCTTCCACGAAGTTTTTCTTGCTTTCTCAGCCTGAATTCCTTCCTCCTGCTCTGTTCCCAAAGCCCCTCTTTGTCACTTCTCTTATACCATACACAGCACATTTGGTCTTTTATAAGCCTTGTTGCTCTTTGTGTTCCCCCTGACCCCGCCGTTGATTTGACGGTTTCTGGAGGCAAGGGTCAGCTCTGGTTCATCTTCTACAGTGTACTGCCTTAGTACCAACTTTCTCAATTTATTTGAATTGGTGGAATTGTTAAGAAGGATGCTTAATATTTGGATCATTAGAGCCAATTAACTTAGACACTTTCTTAGCAGAGTTTTATGTCTGTACATAAGAACTTAGAGTTCCATTTTAGCAAACAAATGTGTTTAAAAATTATCAGCAGAACTGTTTCATGTGTAACATGTTTAAATAATAATAATAAATTATAATGCTAATAATATTGGTAGTAATAGATAAGATTTATTTAGCACTTAAAATGTGCCAGTACTTTAACTGTTTCACTTGACATTTGAACAAATATTTGAGGTTGGCACTATTAAATCTCTTTTTTCTTAATGGAAAAGCTCAGGCTTGCATAGGTTAAAATATGTTGCACGGGATCAAAGAGATAGTCAGAGTCTGAGTCAGGATGTGAAGTCTGATTGGTCTGATTCTAGAGCCAAAATTGATCTTTCTTTTTCCTAATGCTGACTTCCAGTAGTGTGCAGTGAAGCATCAGGGTGCAGCATTGTGTAGTGGGATCAGCGCAGGCTGGAGCTCAGGTAACAAGTCTAACAGTCCTGGTTCTTCAATTAATTACATAAACTTTGGATTGTCCATCAGCATCCTTAGGTCTCATTTTCCCAAAGTGCTGAGGTGGGTTTGGGTAGTGGATCAATAAATATCTAAGGTCCCCACCAATTCTAGTCTCTGATTCTCAGAAGGAGCCAAAGCCTCTTTGACGTTTACCAAGTGTTACATATGGCACGTGTCAACAGCTGTGAAAATTTTATTTAATCCACTGTGTTTATTTTCTTCAACATAAAGGTGAAATATTTTTACATTTTCCCAATGCATTTCTCAGTAATAACATAGCCAGTAAAAATATTTTTGTTCGTGTAGAGCAGTGCTATTATATCTTAGCCAAAGAAAAAGCACACTATTATAAACTGGTGGAGAAAAAAAGCCTCATTTGTTATCAAGAAGGAGCAGAAATATAGCAATTATTATACTGCCCATTCCCTAATTTGACTTAAATTAGTGACTTTAAGTTATCAGAGGTTATGAAATATACCGTATGTGCACATAGGAGACAAAAATATTGCTTGCTAGTACCTACGTTTATGACATTAATCTATCTCTCAATGATCTAATATAAAATAAACCATTTGAAAGCAATTTCGTTGAAATACTTTCAGAAATGTTGAAATGAAAATATTAATCTTTTGGAAGTGTCATGCTGGATTTTTTTTTTTTTTTAAATCCCAGGAAGATGGGTTAGGGAGTGCTGAGAATAAAGAAACAGTCAAGAAGATGCAAAACCAAGAGGTAAAGATGTCAGCCCATAACCAAGAGTGCTATTTCCTTTTTGCCTTCCTCCTTTCCTCCCTCCCTCTCTCTTTTTGTCTTTCTGCTTCCTTTCTCTCTTCCTTCCATCTACAGATATTTCGGCAAACCTATGCTAAATAAAATACTATGCCAGACACAGGCATACAGATGTGAAACAAAGCAAGGCCTTATCCCTTGGAGCCTAGAGACTGTCCATAGAGGTGGGTTCATTTCTTTACAGGGTAATACACTGAAGGGTCCATACTTCGTCTACTCATGGATACTCACGTTAGCCTGGTGCCTATTCAACAGGTCCTTTTAAATTTGTTTTTCTCTGCCTGTTGAGCAGTGACACTCCTTCACGTTAGCATACTTTCTTACTCTTACTCAGTGTACTTTCTCCTTAACCACAAGTAAATAAATAATAGGAAAGCTAATTTAGTCTTTTAAGAACACTGAAAAATGTTCAGTGTATGTGATTAAAGTCATTCCAGAAAAATGTAATTGGGGCTGGGAGTGAATGTGTTTTTCTACCTCTGATGCACAGGTGTATTTTATACCTATCTATATAGTTTCTTTGCAATAGGAAGAGAGAACAATTGTACCTCAATTATGATGAAAACTCTTCAATAATTTGTTACTCCACCTAAAATAAAATCCAGTCTGCTGTCTGAGGTCCAGGATGATCTAGCCATTTCTGCTTCTGCTTCATCTTGTCTCCTTTCTGTACCTTCATTATGCCATGGTCTTTTCCAATGTCATCATCCCAAACTGCAGTGTTGATTTCATTTTTTGCCATCATATTACAGTTCCTATCTGGTTTGTATTTGCTTACTTGTTTATTATTTGTTTCCTCTGTAAGATGCAAGCTCCGTGAGGGACTCTGTCTCTCTTGTTTGCTATTATGGCCATAGGGCCTAGCATAGATGTCTGGTACATATTTGCTCAATAAATGAATGAATGAATAAATGAATGGGAATACTCATTTGAAACTTAGACAAAAACACAATGGTCAGTATCCTACAAGATGGAATAAGTTGTTAAGGGTATGAATTGGAAGTGACACAGCTTGGGTTCCAATCCCAGTTTTATCATTTACAAACTATGTGACCTTGGGGGAAATCACTTCCCCTGTCTGTGCCTCAGTTTCTAGAGAATGAAGATAATAATGGTATCTACCTCAAAGTTTGTTGTGATTATTAAAGTAACACCTTTAAAGTACTTGGACCAGTAAATGCTAAAGAATGGTCAGGAGGTTTCATATTCAAGAATTTCAGAAATGCTTATCAACCACTGTTTGAATGCCAGTGAAGATTTGGAGGTGGAGGGTCCAGTGGCTCTTTGCTTAGTCCAGGGTGTGAACCTGAGAGCTGGCAGTCCTTGCCAGAGCTGGGAGGACCATAGAAGTACCTCCCATATGGCTGGTCTGGGACATCCCGAATGTACATGGCCCTGTCTGGCTTTATGGATAGAAACAATTGAAGGCTATCCACACATAGGTGCAGTGTGGATCTGGCTATCAGTGACAGTATTTCACTAACAGTTCAGAGGGAAGTAGTGGCGAGATAACTCAGCTAATGCCTGCCCCCAGCTGCCAGCTTCCAGAGCGTCAGGGGTCTGCCAGGCAGAGATGACAAGACATTGACAGTTTTTAGACTCTACACTGCAATTTGATTCATAATCAAGGTTTGTAACAGGCTGAAAGTGATTCATCAGTTCATTTTTGCAGATAAACGAGCAGTCCCTTGTTTCCTTGGAAACTTGGACCTGAGCATATGTAGCTCAGAATGTGCACCCTCATGTTTTCAATTGAGCAGATACAGGGTGAGTTTCTCCCAAGAGATTCAATATGTTGCCTTAAACAGAAGAAGCTAGAATAGGAGAGAATTGCCATATTAAAATTGGATGCTACAGACATGGCTAGATCTCTCAAAACACAGTAATGCTGAATAAAAGAGACAGACACTCTTAATCTGGCCCTCACTGGTTTAGCAATTTGCATAATTTATTTTTCTGAGTTGAAAAGGTGTATGTACTTCTTGAAATATTCCTTTGTATACATTTAGAATGTCTGATGTTTACACTGCTTACTCTTTGGGGATCTTCATGAGCTAAAATCAAGCTCTAAACCCCTATTTCTGCATAGTGGCATATAGGGAACTAGATAGATAAATTCTTGTTCTGGAATATTTATGACAAACATGAGGCGATGTTAGCTTTTTAAAATGAAGTCTTAAATATAGGATTATTTTTAGTTCCCAAGATGCCCCCAGTGCTTCCCCCAGCTTAGAGTTCTCTGAAACTTGCATGTTTTCCTGTAGCGTGTTTAAAATGCCTGCTCTTTCTACTAGTAATAAAAGCTTCTTTTGTGTTAGGCAACATGCTGAACCTTCTGTATACCATCTTTCAAATTCTCTTGTTTTTCCATTTAGCAAATGAGGAGATTGATGTTCAGAAAAACATCATTTTTAATGGTGAGGCCAGAAGTTGAGCACAGGTGTATCTGAGTCCCAAACCTGTGCCTGTTACTCAGAACCTACTTTATCTACTCTGATAAGGCAGAGTGGAAGGATGGGGTGTTCTGTTTAATTAGCATTCTGGTTAATAAAAAGTCACAGATCTATCATTTATAATTTACTAGCAGCTACAATATTAGAATAGGGCAAGTGAGTGGCAGGAAGGTAGTAACTCAATGTGAGCTGAAAAACACTTAGCATGAGTAAGAGTCAGAGGTGCTACAAAATAGTATGGGTATCATGTGAAGTTGTATTCCCCCTCTCACTGGGTCTGTAAATAGAGACTAAAATACCACATGGAAAGCATGTAGTAGAAGAGGTTTCTGCTCTTTTGTGAAAGATGATGTTGGAGTTGCTTAACGGTTATAAGACTATGAATCTAGATAACAGAGACCACAGTGAGTGAGATTTAATCTTTGCTGATTCAGAAGGTACTTCAAGGCTTTTCAGTACTTCAAGGACATCACTATGACCATCAATTATGAGTCCTGAAATGTGAGGAAATATTGGATTTCTGGCTAAAAGAAGGCCAGCTAAGACAAACTTTTTTTTTTTTTTTTGATTCTTTTAAACTATTGCCAGAAACCAAAGTTACTCCTAGATCTGGAGTCTGCAAACTTTTTCTTTAAAGGGCCAGTTAGTAAATATTTAAGCTTTGTGTACCATATGGTCTCTGTCATAGCACTTGACTCTGCCATTATAGGATGAAAATGACTATAGACAATATGTAAATGAATGAGCATGGCTAAGAATGTTTTTATTTATAAAACTATTTGGTGATGTAGATTTATAAATTTCCAATCCCTGCTCTAGATTAAACATCCTAAAATTGTCATACATATTTCCTTTTCTAGTGGTTATACAAAAAGTCAAACCTAAAAACCTAATCACAGTGGTTTAAGATCATCCAAGAGGCTTTTTCTCTTCATGTATATCAGACATAATGCATCAAAGATCATACCGTGTCAATTGATTTCCTTGAAAAAGAGAACCAATAGAAGAAGTGTATTTGGAAGTGATTTCCAACATTTAAAAAACTACTTGGAAAAAAGAGATCTCAGAATAGCATCTGGGAAATTAACTAGGACCATCAATTGTGCTGATATAATCACCAAGGATTTAGCTGACACATAGCCAATGTTCAATATGATGATTGTGGCCAAGAAGTATTTGTGAAAGTAACTACAAATGAATTTAGAGGAAATTGTAATTTTCCCCTTTAGTTATTTAAGTGATAGGAAACCCATCAAAATGATGACAAATGTTACAAGCTGACTTTGCTCCATGGAAATGATGTTCAAATAATACAGTGCCTGAGCACCTCTGCCTAATTACCTAGGCACTATAGTGACAGATAGTTTAGAAATATTGAGGTAGCTATTGATAAAGCACGTGGAAAATGTGGATATTCTTCAAATTTCTGACAGCGGAGATGGACACGGAACTCCTGGTTTAAATGGAGAGATCATGGCTTCTTTCCTGGATTTAGCTCATTTCAGGTCCATTGAGCATGCGTAAGAATCAGTCGTGGTTTTTCAATGGGACATCATTTTTACCCCTGATTTAGAATACAGTAAACCACTATTTTTTTTTCTTTTTAAAGAAAGAAAGCTTGCCATTGACTTACGATTTAAAAATATCTAGCATATGAAGAAGGCATGCTCACAACATTCAAAGCAACTTTACACAGAGGAAATTCTGGGGTAGGGGTATCTCTGGAGCTGTTACTTATGAAAGTCTGGATTAGCCATGTGACCTCTCAGCCTCATTTTCTTCAAGTTTAAGATGAGGTCAACAATATGTAGCTCAATGTCCATTGTGGGGATTAAGTGATGTAACATTTGGGGAAACATTCTGTTCTACAAAATAGATAAAACTATGGCTATGATTAATGTCACCAAATGACTTAAAAAATGGCTACACTAAGAATATTTAGGCAAAACAAAAATTAATTCAATGAAAATTAATTCACTTAACTCTCTTCTTTCCTAAAAAAAAAAAAATCTGCTTTGGGTAAAAATAATTAATGGAGTATCCAGGTGTCAGGATAGCCACAGTTTTCATATTAATAAGGATCACACTACATGGAATTTTTCTGACTGTGGCTCCATTTAGAAATCTTAGAAATTGGTGATTCCTGTCTTGACTGAGTGCATGGGGACTTTCCTTTTGGCATCCTGTCCAGAGGGATTTATTGGCTTAGTCTTTGACTATCCATTTCTGTGGCCACATTGAAAAATGTTTACTTCCAACTAGTTAAATTCATGATTCTGCTTGTGTAAAATTCCTTGTGTCTGTTTCCTAATGAGAAAAAAGCCAAGTCGATAGACCTGGGTTGGTGAGGCCCTGAATAATCTATTTTTTTCTATTAGTATTTCAAGTAAGGCAAATCTAGAGTTATTCAAGTCATAATGTTTTACATGAAAGCTTGCTATTTAGTTGGCTAAATATTTAGTTTTAGTTTATAAAATAGTAAATATATATATGTATATAATTACATGTAAGAATCATATAGGATAATATATACATACTATATAGGAATCAGGTGGCTTATCTTAACCTGAAAGAAAAACTGCAATAAATTATTACTTAAATGTGAATTCTTGCACAAACTTTCTTCCCTTTACAGTCTGTCTCTGAACTACCCACAGATCTTGGAATAATTTTCCTGCTTAGGTTCAACTCTTCAATAACTAAAAATCCATAGATCTTGCAGTTCATTCTGTAACAAATTTCAATTCCTCCAGTTGTTATTTTTACATTAGAAACAGAGTTAATGTTTAGTGGGGACTTGGTCTGTGTGAGATGGTGTGTTAAGTATCTTTTTTTTTTAATGTTTATTTATTTTTGAGAGAGAGAGAGAGAGAGAGAGAGAGAGAGAGAGAGAGACAGAGCTTGAGCGGGGGAGGGTCAGAGAGAGAGGGAGACACAGAATCTGAAGCAGGCTCCAGGCTCTGAGCTGTCAGTACAGAGCCTGATGGGAGCTTGAACTCACAGACTGTGAGATTGTGACCTGAGTCGAAGTTGGACACTTAGCCGACTGAGCCACCCAGGTGCCCTAGTGTGTTAAGTGTCTTACTTGAAAATTTTTTCACCTTTATAACAACAATATCTACCCTGGGGAGTAGATATTATTACTATTATTTTAAAGGTGAGGAAACTAGGGGCGCCTGGGTGTCTTAGTCAGTTAAGCATCCGACTTCAGTTCAGGTCATGATCTCACAGCTCATGAATTCGAGCCCCCCATCGGGCTCTGTGCTGACAGCTCAGAGCCTGGAGCCTGCTTAGGATTCTGTCTCCCCTCTCTCTCTGTCCTTCCCCTGCTTGCACTCTGTCTCTCTCTCAAAAATAAATAAACATTAAAAAAAATTTTTTTTAATTTAAAGATGAGAGAACTAAATATTAAGGAATAAAATTGTTTAAGGACATACATTTAATGGGTGGTATAGCCAGTATTCAAACCTAAGGCAGTTTGACATGAATGTATGTATGTATCATATATATTGCATATGTTCTATATATTATATGTTGTATATGTGTGCCATATTGTATGTATGTATAGATGTATTTGTAATATATGCCTAAATATGTACTATATGCATACACACATACATATATATTTCATGAACACATAAATAAAATACCCCAGCTCATTGCAACTGCAGCATACAATTTACATGGTCACTTACATGTTTTTTGCATTTCTACAAAGGAATTTGCAATGAAAGCCATTAAATAGGATGCAATTTGTAAGCCTTTCATTAAATAATGATTCTCAGCTGGATTTCTGAGAAGGGAATACTAATGCAACCATATGTAACTAGCATTGCAAGAAATTAGCGTTGCTGATTTAGTCTTGAATCAATCATTTTAAGCTATGCATTAGACTCTTTGCTGATATGTTTCTGTCTCAGACAACTTAGCACAAATTGTGGGCTGAATACAGTCATGTTCAGAGTATAATTTTTGTGAAATACCACTAACATTTCAAGTTTCTTGGATTTGGTAGGTAATGATCAAATCCATATGCAGAAAGTAAAAATGCTGCCACTCAGGGTCCAGTGGCTAATTACTAATCTCTAACATGTATTTCTCGGGCATGAGGTTAGGCGGTAAGTCAAGTTTCCAATGCCAACCAAAGTTAGATTTCTGAACAGGGGAGCTGGAATGAGTTAGGGTGTGGGTGTGGCTGCTGTGTATTAAAGTCTCTAAAGCCCTAATCTGGTTGCCAAGATTTGAAAATGTTTTGAGACATTTTGAGGTTTTCCTGGAAACTGTGTTATTGGGCCAGTTCTACCACATTTTCTCCAAGTTTGAAGCAATGAAGTATGCTATTGTCCATGCTTATTTTATTAGTCACAAGAAGCTGTTATGATAACAATGATGATCAGAGTTTTAGCTAAGAGAGATCATGAGAGAAGAAGCAGAAGAATTCTAAAGAACTAGATAAGTTAGGTCTTCTGGGGGAGAAAATGTGCTAAGAAGCCTTAGTTGGTAAGGCATGCCAATTTGTTGCCCCTCCAGGGTCTGAACTGCTCCCTTTAGACAGAACTCTATGGAACCTACACCATAATTGTATTTGATTGTTATTTATCTTAACTTTATTTTATTCTATAATAGCTCCCTTCCCCTACTTATACTTTGACTAATTGGTTATTTTTATTCTGAGGAATGACATTGGTGTATTGCTTTCTCATGGTGTCATTTAACTGGTTTTTCTTTTTCCTGCCTACTAGTGATTGATTAGATTATGGTTCAGAGTTTTGACCAAGAATTCATAGGTAATGCTGTGTCTTTCCTATTGCATCATCTCCATAAACACATAACATCTGTTTAATCAATCAGTGAGTGGCTTCCTAGGTGGTGTCCCTCTGCTCTATCCATTATAAAATTTCCTATAAGTCTTTCACCTAATGATTTTGGCAGCTATAGATGAAGGCTACCTTGATCCATTATTTCATTAGGTAGTACTAAAATGTTTTAGAATAAAGTCTATTCCAGCTAAAAGGAGAATGTGAGGTTGGTGACACCTCCTGAGAAAAAGCCAAGGACAATATACAGGGACAGCACAACAGTACAGAACAACTAAACAATATGATTCAATCAGACAAGCTTATAAGATATAGTCAACATTCTCAAGTATATGTGATAAATGTATTTGCCAGTGGCAGCAATAAGAAAACATCCAGGCTGGTGGAGAAGCCAAAGCCCCAACACAAAATTGCTCACAGTAAAGGCTCAAGAACAGAATGGTCTTAATCTTTATGCTCCTTGATGTGTCTTCTAGTGGAGTCCAGGTGGTTTCAGTTTCATCCAAGCCTCAAATTCCAAGGAAGATAACAAGGTGACTGTCATATCTCATTTTATGAATGTTGTACATCTAATTCTTCCAAGGTAAATATTTCGTTAAAACCAAACAAATTGTAGAGGCCAAATTGCCTTGCTGTTTCTTAGTGTATTTATCCCATAATAACAGCCATCAATATCAGTGGTTTGAATGTCTTCAAAAATAAACAACTACCAACAAAAATAAAACAAAGCAAAACAGGTTTAGGATCTGTTTTTTTTTTTTTTTATTATTCATGCCTTTCTGCCTTTCCCAACTGATATTCCTCATCTCTACCATAGACAACAGAAAATTATTTGAGTAACTATTTTCTCAGTTATCCCAAGGATGGTTCATAACCAGTAACACTCTGGATTCATAGGAGAGAGGGGAATTTATTACTTAAAGTAAAAGTCTAAAGACATTAGGCCTTAATTCTCTTGTGGGACCCCAATGGAGAAAGGCTGCTAAACTGTAAATACTTAAGCATCTTGGTTAGCCTGAAAGATCCTTGAAAACATTTCTTGTTCATCTTTGTCTTCACCATGTTGCCTAGCTCAGCACCTCGTCCATAGCAAGTAATCAAACAACATTTGACATTCATTGAATAAGTGTTTGATTAAGCCTAGATACATGGCCTTGGTTGTCATAGTCCACAGAACGTGCTCTTTTGCAAGAAACATAAAAATAGTGCCAACACTTCTTATTGCTCTCCTTTCCAAACATTTCTGTCCCTTTCTTCTTTTATTTTCTTTATAGAACTTATTGTCCAACAGAACCTATATTTTTACTAATTTTTATATTTCCCTCCAGTAGAATAAATATTTTTTTGTTTTGTTCACTGCTTTTCTCCCGCAGTGTCTAGGTTAGTACCTGGCACAAATGTATAATAGTAAATATAAGAATAATAATATAATAATATTATAAAAATATAATAATATATTATATGAAATATTATAATATGAAATAATATTGAATAATTTCAATTCAATATTCAATTATTGAATAATTCAATAATATTCAATTTTCATATTGAAATAATATGAAATATATATGAAATAAGTATATAAAATATATTTAAAATAATAAAATAAAATAAAAAATAATAACATTTAACAACATAATAATAAAAATAAATATATAAGGAACAAATGAATGTTCTGAGTATTCCTTCTTATATGAAATGTATGAATGGCATGCTTTCTGTCCATTTCTTTAACTCCATATATGTGTATATTGCCCAAATATTCCCAAATTCTTTTGTCTTTATCTTCAATGTCTAAATAAAACAACTCAAACCTATTTCCTATGTAACTATAGGAAACCCTATCCCTGAATTATTTTGCTGATTACTGGTAGGTGCCTAGACGTCCCATTCATTGTCTATCACTTCTCTTCCTGGGCCTATCCCAAAACTGCTCTATTATTGCCATTCGCTCCCCAGGTAGTGCTTGGGGAGGCTATGGCTTTTTCTCCTCCTGACTTCTCCCCGAATACAAATACAACTTCTACCTCTATTTCCCCAGTTTCCGTAAAAGTCACATTAGATTGCCATGATTAACCACCTTTGCTGAGGATTTGGGGAAATCATAAGAGCCACTCAACATAGACAACTCTGGAACAAACAGTGCAGGTCATGAGGTTTGTTGGTCACAATCTGTCATGAGAATCACCTGCTGGCCATTTCTTTCCTGGGACCTAGGTCATCTGTTATGTTTGTGGGGCCCATGCCCTCTATGTCAGTCTCCTTCCCCCTTTTCTCTTTTCTGGTCTATACACTTAGTCCTTCTCAAAGGCCTGAACTATTTTTTTTTTTTTTTTCTCCTCAAATTGCTGGTTACTTTCCATTGCTAATGGCTTTCCTTCTAGACCTGGCTTTAAAACTTGCCTTTGAAAACTAAAAGAGCCCATTTCATTTCTCCAATGAAAACAAATCATTCCCCCATTTGATACATTCTCCTGCCACTTTCAGAGTGTGACATAATGTCCTTGTTTTACCCTGGGTTCCCTCTGGAGAGCAGAGTTCCCTCTTTTTTTGGAAGTGATCCTAGGGAACAAGAAATGGGATTTGAAGAGTAAAACGGTTCAAGGGTGCAATACTGAGCAGGCCACCAATGTAGTCAACACACTCAATCCTTCTGGCACTTTCTGAGGAACTGTGCAGACATGTTTCAGAATCCTCTCAAAGAACAGAAGGGGAAAGCCTTTAGCCGCTCTTGACACTTCTGGGCACATAATGGATATCTGCATGTGTGACTGTCAGCTGGGTATCACAGAATCAGAGGATCTCCAGGGCATATGCCATATGATTGAGAGAGGCACTGCAGGGTATCCCTGTGTAAGACTGGCTGCCAGAGCTGTGGCTGGGATAAAAGGCAGGCTGAAAGCATAGAAGGTGGTGCCCCCACATTGTTAAATACAAAATTTAACACTGGGCAGGAACTCAGAATTTCTACGCCGTTACTGACTGCATGAACTGGGACAAATCCCTTTACTTCTCTGAGCTTACATTTCTTCAAACTAAATAATGCCTTATTTCAGAGGATTATTGAAGTTCAGAGATAATTCAACTAAAACATAAAACAGTGAAGTCAAGCAGGTAATATGTATCCCAAATAGATTTATTATAATATATACACTTAATGTTAAAATCTTACATGACTACCCAAATCAAAGTCAAGGAATAATAAATCATTTCTGTAGTAGTAGGCAATCAGATTTCCTTGAAAGGGATGCTGATCCTTACTGTGGCCGGGGGGGGGGGGGGGGGTTAGGTTCCCACATTTGCATTTCTTTTCATCCAGAGAATATATGTGGAGTGTAGATGCCCAATTACCTGAAGAGGGCCTTGAACCCATGGGAGCAGATGTATGGCAAACGCGAGGGCATATTTGAGCCTCCTTGATGTGCAGAAACCTCATGCAGCGTCGGTGCCTTAACAACAGACACACTTAGGGCTGTAAATGAAGGAAGGTTGAGTAGCAATGTGGGAATGATCCTTCCTAAAGGCGAAAATCTATCCCGTAAAGCCAACCACCACTCGAGGCTGTAGGCTTTTCCACTTCAGAGCAACATAGTTGTCACACTCTCCCATGGGTACTTGTGGAAAGGTTAGCAATTGAGGGAAGGGATCTGACTGAAGCTTCAAGCTGAACATTGGAAAAGTAATTTATTATTCTTTCCAGGAAGTAACACATGTAACAAAACCATCACTGAAGTTTGCCTAGACAGGTGTAGAAACAAAGAAAAAAAAAAGTTAGAGAGGGAGGAAGCCAAACCATAAGAGACTCTAAAAAACAGAATAAACTGAGGGTTGATGGAGGGTGGGAGGGAGGGGTGGGTGGGTGATGGGCATGGAGGAGGACACCTGTTGGGATGAGCACTGGGTGTTGCTTGGAAACCAATTTCACAATAAATTTCATATTAAAAAAAAAAAAAGAAAGTCCATCAAGATATACCCAGGCAAATCTGGATTTGTTTCTCAAAATACTATCATGAGGCATAAACTGAGCTGCCAGGCCAAGGTGAGGCCCATCCATTAAATGCTGCTAAAAGTTTTCTCTTGTCAGAAGTTCCAGGGAAGGAGCAAAATGATAAAAAGTGCCACATATTCTTTAATTGTTGTGTATTTAAAATACTAGAAGTTTTTGTTACAGTTACTAAAAACATTAAAAGAGTAGTTCAGACTCCCACAGTCTATAATTTAAAAAAATCAGCTTTTGTAAACATAGTTAGGTTTGCCTGAAATCAAATCCTTTACAAAACAGGACAGTTGGTATTGTTGTCAATTACTGGTCACAGCAAGATACCTGTGACCGTTTCTGTCAATAAGTAAAAACACTGTGCTAAAAGTCAGTTCTTTGGGTAATTCTGGAACCATCTGAGTTATTTGGGCTTTGGCTTGGTTAGTTTATGTCATTTGTCTAATTCTTTATTTTACTGTGATTCTTTGTTATTTATTTAAGGAAGTCTGTATCAAATGTGTTGACACAATTAACACTATATACTTATAAAATATTTATTAGTTTTAAAAGTTCTTTAATATTTGTTAATCTCGTTTTTATATGTCTTGATATTTCAGTTTGAAGTGTCTTTGTGTGTATATGTGCATGCACATGTGTCCATGTGTGTGCATTCGTGGTTGAACATATAAATAGAAGAACCTCATGAGTTCGAGCCCCGCGTCGGGCTCTGGGCTGATGGCTCAGAGCCTGGAGCCTGTTTCCGATTCTGTGTCTCCCTCTCTCTCTGCCCCTCGCCCGTTCATGCTCTGTCTCTCTCTGTCCCAAAAATAAATAAACGTTGGAAAAAAAAATTAAAAAAATAAAAAGAAAAACCTCATGAGATCATCTCATCTACAAGGTATTATTTCAGCAGAACTGAAAAACTTTTCTTCCATCAATGCACTTCTTAAACCACTAATTCTCAGAATTCCAGTTTTAGTGGTTCATTGCTTGGGCTCAAGTGTTAGTCCTTCATAATTCCTCTAAGCACGGTGGTACCTAAAGTCATATCATACATTGGATGTCTATGAGCTAGTTTGTCAGAAACGTTTAGTTTGAAGGAGGTGAATAGCTTCTAAGGGCATTGGGAACCCAGAGGGCAGAAGTGGAGTTACCACTGAGGAATGGAGTATGGTAAAAGACACAGAGAGGATGGACTAGAAGAATCTATGACCTGTAGTTCTCACTGCCCTCTACATAACTCCAAAGGGATGCAGACTAGAAACTATCAAACTGACAAAACTTACACGTTTTTCCTCACATAAATGACGTCCTATCCTCAACAACTACTCTGTTGTCATAGCCATCAAAAAAATGGGGAAGGCAGGGCACCTGGGGGGCTCAGTTGGTTGAGCGCCCAACTTCGGCTTAGGTCATAATCTCACAGTTTGTATGTTGCAGCCCCGCGTCACGCTTGCTGCTGTCATTGCAGAGCCTGCTTTGGATCCTCTGTCCCCCTCTCTCTGCCCCTTCCCCACTTGCTCTCTCTCAAAAATAAATTCAAACAAACAAACAAACAAATGAAAAACCAAAAAAGAAATGGGGAAGAAAAATCTCACTCTTGTAAGGGTGACAAGATAGAGCAGGAAAGAATCCCCATGGCCTGACCCAAAGGGGAGAGGAAGGGAAGCCCTTCTGGTTCTCAGGGACCGTGAAGAGAAAGTCAGAGATGGGTTGGGGCTCATCTTCTGAGTTTCCTGAAGAAGGCTGAGGCAGAGTGCCAGGCAAGGCATGGTCTGACCTATTAGTATGGGAGGCTGAGTGTCCTTAGAACACTGAGTATGAAACATGTGAGAATGAGCCAACATTCACCAAGTACCAAATGAGACCCTGCAGCAGACAACAGCCCAAGAATCATGTGGAGATCCACCATACCAATTGAGAGAAAAAAAAAGGTGTGGTGGAAGAAACAGCTCTCACCAGAGGTTGAACTGTTAAAATTAGAAGAAAGGGGGTGGGGCACTGGAGGAATTTTATGTTAACTGAAGAAAATAAATATGCTACAGTTTTCCAGCACACCTGTGTCATGTGGATAATTTTATGGCAACAGCAACAGTCTTCAAGGAAAATATGTACCTTTGGAGATCTTGTCCATGTCATTCTAGGTGTTCTAATGGGAAGAATTCTAACATATCTTTATTCCAGGAGCAAATTATAATGCTTTCCTCACTTTCTTAAAGGAAAGAAATAATAAATCAACCTTATGTGATCTGTTTCTGCCCTTAACACGACTTACAATTTTGTGAGATTCGATGAGAGGCTTCTATTCATGATGACTATTTGGTACCTTTGATGGCTATTTTCTCTATGCAGGCCCAAACTGTGAAATTTTATCAAAAATAATTAATATCTCTCAAGAACATAATGCCAGAAACTTGGAAAACTTACAGTTTTTTGGAAATCCTAATTCTGATGACTAAGCTAGTCTTATGTGTTGGGGCCACTGCATAGATTCTAAGTGAAAGCAAGATGGTGGCAATTTTCTGAATAGGCCCATTGATGGAGGACTCAGGCTCCCTATCTTTAATGGCTGTGACTTGGGTGTCTGGTAGTGGGTGGCAATAAAAGTTATTTGAGATGTCACATTATACAAAATAATAATGACTTTTAAAAAAGGTGTGAATTGAAATGAAAAGACTGCACCTCTGAAGTTTCAAGACAAGCTATGCAATATAAATAATCAACATATCATTTGGCTTCAGTTTGAGTCCTAATTCTAAACAGCTTACACATTTTCAAGTCAGAGTTACAGGAAAAACATTGATAGCTAAATAAACAGAGTGAGTGCATGATTAATGTTTAAAATAGTAAACACTTCACATTTGTAACATTCCTTCAACAGATTGGTCCGGGAGACCTTGTTTTCATTCCTGCTCTGCAATCTGCGTTTTATTTATTTATTCTCTTTATGTTGAATTCCTCCCTTTTAATTTACCTTTCATCTTAATTTACTCTAGGGGGCAAAGTGAAAATGTCTAAAATAAGTGAAAAATCTAAAACAATTAGAAAATTTAAGACTGAGCTATAATCAACTCTAAGAACATTACTGCCTTTTCCAGCAGGATGAATTGTAGGCAATAAAAAGATACCATTAGTAGCTATTTTCTTTAGACTTTTAAAGACTCATAAAGCTTCATCTTATATTTCTAACAAAGAAATAACATCATTCAGGAAAATGTTGAGGGTAAGAAGAGGTGAGGTCTCTTTGCTTATTTGTACTTACTTTGTTAGGAGTTACGTAAAAATATAAGAAGAGTGAGGAGTTCTAAGGGGGGATTTCCCCTCACAGATCCCAGCAGCCCTAGCCAAGATGTGTTCACATTGTGTGATACTGAGTATCAACTAAAATTCAGCCATTGACCTATTAGGAAAAAAAAATTAAGAAAGACGTGTGATTTCTGTGTTTTTTAAAGATCAAAAAAAGAGATGGCCTAGAAATTATTCAGAGATAATGCTTGAATCATATTGGATTTCAGATGTGCTCTACCGATCTACTTTTTGAATGGAGAGAGCAAAAGGTCCTGTGCAGAAATCCTTAGTGTCCATGATTGGGTTGATAAATGCTGAGCATGTGGGTACACTTTACAAAATGTTAGCCACTGCCTCCCAATGGGAGAAGGATAGGGATATGTGATCCTGACAATTGTTGGTCATATGTCCTATGTCCTGGTTACTCAAAATAATTTCCATGAGTAGAAGTTTTGATCCCTTCCAGAGTAAAGATAGGCCCAGAACACAAATGTAGAGAACTCTTATTCATGGGAGAATTAACCAATGTAAGGATGGTCTAGGTGTACACATTCTGTGCATCTCTCTGGTTCTTCCTTTGTTCAGTGATATGCCTTCTTGGGATACTACCGATGTACTGTTGTGTTGCCCAACATCCTCCTTGGTCAAAGGTTTACCTTTGGGAGATAGTTTTGAAAATATCTGTTCATGATCCATTTGTCATTTTCCTATGTGATTTTTTTATGTCTGTAAAAGTAAAATCAAGTGTAATTCTTAGAAATCAATAGCCCATAAAAAAAAAACAAGTACACTTGATCACAGACAGAACTCTCCTGAGTCTGCCACTTTCCAGCAAGTGGAGTACCCACAAAGGAACATTTGGGTTCCAGGCTATTATGCTTGGTGGGAAGTCCTTGTGACACAGCCAGAGGGTGAAGAAACCTAGATATTTGCAGACCATTAAGCAGACCATGTAATGGAGATTAACAGATATTTTCCCTCATCATCTGAAGGATATTATGCTTGATACTGTGTTTAGACAACTTGAAAAGCCACTTATGTGCAGATTGTAAAACACAGCACTCAGACAAAATAGGTGTTTATAGAATTGGTCTGAAAGGCCAAGGCATGCCATACCCTCCCTCCTTCTCACCCTCTTCTGAGAATTTGCTGAGCACCTATTTTAGCCATGTATTCTGGGGACCAAAAGCATGAATCATTCCTTGAGGAATTTACAATCTAGGGTGAGTACAGACCTGTCAAGACCAAGCTATGAAGAACAAGGCAAACTAGAATGAAACAAAGCTTATAATCCTGAGGTGAACCATAGGTTATCGACATGCTGAAGTAAGACTAATCTTCTAGGAAAAAATTCTTCTAGAAGGTGTGTTTTGAAAGATGTGTATGTAGGATTTCAATAGATATGAAAAGGAAAAAGTTTTAAGTCAAGCTGAGGGAATAATGCACAGTTGAAATGTAGAGAGGGAACTAGGCAATAGCAGAAGACCAACTTGAAATGTGATTGGAGATCAGTGTGTTGAGGAGTGGAAATATTTCTTTAACAAACACTTTTCTAGCACTGGTGATGTGTCAGGAATTCATAGCAACTTACTGATGTCTGTGCTATTACTATCCTCATTTTACAGATGAGAAACCTGAGGCTCAGAGAGGTTAACTGGTGATGCACCACAGCCAGCAAGCCTCAAACCTGGATTCATGCCCAGGCTCTCTGGCTCCAGTGTCTGTGCTCTTCTTGGTAAGATATGAGTCTCAGGACTTTGTACCATGTTCTTTATTCAATGAAGAGTCTTTGGCTGCTTTTTAAGGGGTTAATGATCTAATATAGGTGCTGGGAAATCATTCCAGTAATGGAATGATAGTTATATTAGAAATCACTAACACCGGTGCAGAGATCTTAAGCAGAAGAGAGTTTATATTTGTTGAAGCTTATTACGTTAAAGACAGTGTGCTAGCCATATCTTGTGCATGCACTGAATTCCCCCAGTTTTCACCTTGGGTGGAAAGAAGTCATGTTAAAGGGAATAACTTCTACTTCACCAGCTGTTACCCCTAACTGCTGTTTTGGGACCTCATTTCCTCCCCCTCTCCCCCTGCCTCAGTCTTCAGGCATTTGGGAAGCTTCTAAGGGGTCTTTCACATGTGCTTTGGAACGAAGCAGTCATCTACTAGTCCAGTGTTGTCCAATAGAACTGTCTACGATGATGGGTCTGTTACTGAGACTGAGAAACTGAATTTTTAATTTTAATTCATTTTTTAAAAGCAACATATGTGGCTAGTGGTACCATGTTGGACAGAACAGCGCAGATTGGTATTTCCTGGGCACTCCTGCTGGTTACCACACTTCTCCCACTGAGTGTTTTTGGGTGAAGGCTCTCTCTCTAAACATGGCAGCTACCTCTGTTGGGAACATCCCTTTCTCCTGTACCACTGCTTCTGATTGGGACTACTGCCAACTTTCAACAGAATCCACTGCTTCTACCAGGCATGGCCACTGCTGCTGACTTCTCCCCACTGCTGCTCAGTGCAGCAGGAGCAGTGCTCCCCACTGCTGCTTCTCTCCCCACTTCATCCCCACTGCTGCTGCCCTCGGGAGAAAGGCAAATCCCCAAAGAGTATATATTGTGCCCCCGTATATTGTAGAAATTTTAGAAAAACAGCTCTTTCAATTTTTACTTTAAGTTATCGACAAGTGTATAGAATGACAAATACCAATATGTTAGGATTAGTCCTCTCAATCAACTTTGAGGTTTGTTTTCAAAGTTTGTATTCTTGCCAGACCCCCTCCTCTTTGGGATGAATTTTCTTTCAAAGAGCTCTACAGTATGTAAGACCTCTAAATTTGAGCAAGTTCAAATCTTGGGCAAATTAATATGCTAGTTTAGGTGCAGATGAAGTGCTGTGATAAACACAAGTTACCTCATTTAACGCTTACAGCAAAAATACCTCCCCCAATAGAAGAAAAAATGAAACCCTGAGAGTTTAAATAATTTGCCAGAAGTCACCCAGCTTTATATATGGTTGAACCAGGATTCAAATCTAGGTCTCAGGTCTTGATTCAAATCAAGTCCAGCTTCTTTTTCCTTTATAACAAACTGCCCCTCTGTTAAGAGCCCATTGCAAAAAGAAGAGAATTTATAATTATGTAAGAGGTTTATGTGTATGTTATACTGATTTGAAATTTAAGTACATTGAAATGTTTTAAAAAAGAATGCATGTTTAAGATTAGCTGAGGGTTGATGGGGGGTGGGAGGGAGGGGAGGGTGGGTGGCGGGCATTGAGGAGGGCACCTGTTGGGATGAGCACTGGGTGTTGTATGGAAACCAATTTGACAATAAATTTCATATGAAAAAATAGTAAAATAAAAATTTTTGAGGAGCCTTAAAAAAAAAGAATAATTAGCGAATCTCAAACAGCAGGTTAGTGTATAGTTACAAATTGTTGTTTTCAAAGTAGCTGCTGTTTTGAGCAGCTTTGGGAATTCATGTTTCAAACCAGTTTGGTGTGCACATGGTAAATCAGATATCAGAAATTAATACTAGGTCAGGTGCCTGGGTGGCTCAGTCAGTTAAGTGCCTAACTTTTTAAAAATAATTTTTTTAACGTTTTTATTTATTTTTGAGATAGAGAGAGAGACAGCATGAATGGGGGAGGGTCAGAGAGAGGGAGACACAGAATCTGAAACAGGCACCAGGCTCTGAGCTGTCAGCACAGAGCCTGACGCAGGGCTCGACTCACGTACTGCGAGATCATGACCTGAGCCGAAGTCGGCCGCCCAACCGACTAAGCCACCCAGGCGCCCCATAAGTGCCTAACTTTTGATTTTGGCTCAGGTCGTGATCTCATCGTTTGTGGGGTGGAGCCCCACGTTGGGGTCTGTGCTGACAGAGTGGAGCCTGCTTGGGATTCTCTCTCTCCCTCTCTCTCTCTCTCTCTCTGCCCCTTCCCAGCGCTCTCTCTCAAAATAATAAATAAATAAACATTAAAAAAAAAAGAAAGAAATTTAGACTAGGTGATATTTGGAATGGCCACAACCAAGTCACTCCTTAGAACTAACTAGGAGTTACCAAGGAATCATTCATAGTGCCTGCATTGAACACATTGCTTTTCCATTGTTTGAAAACTTAAGATGTTAAACCCTTTGGGACTGCCACGCTGATATTGCAGAGATTTGTGGAGGGTCAGCATTGTGGCTACAACTAAATCAGATATACAATTGTTTTGTAAAACAATGACTAAGACTAGAAGACACTGGGCAGTCAGCAAAATCAAAATGCCACTCTCCTTCCCCCCCCCCACCTGTGTTTTGAATATTTTGAAAACAACAGCACCCCATACTTTGCAGATTTTGCTTTAAGTAGGCTTTCTCCTGGAGTTAAGATCAGGGGAAATCCCACAGGATCTTATAACTAGTATTTTTTTTTTAAATAATGGACACAGGGTTAAAATTCCTTTGCTAGAAACAGAAGAAAACCTCTCCCCCTCCCCCACCTCTCGCTTGCTCTCAAGAATCCATTCTTTACCTTTTATTTTCTAATTACGCAAACTTTAGTTATTTCACATAATAATGATCTTGCAAAGTTTGAAATTCAGCTGGGAAGATCTAGTTCATAGAGGGCAGATAATTTGTTGTATCCCTTCCACCAGGATATGTTAAGACTGATCATATCATCCATTATCTTGTTCTCTTTGCTTTTGTCACATATTACATAGTGTTATCTGGGCAACAAACGTATTTTCCAGTATTTTTTGGTAAGCGACAACTTTCAGATGCTTTGAAAAACAATGCAATATCCCCACACACGATTTCTCACCATGCCATTTGTACTTTTGGTATACACATTTTTAATTATAAGCCATGTAACATTGTACCATTACCTGTGCTGGGTATTACAGAGCTAAGTGGTACAAGTAAAATATTTCTGCTTAATCAAATCTTTTTTTTAAATTTTTTAAATGTTTTTATTTATTTTTGACACAGAGAGAGAGAGACAGAGCATGAGTGGGGGAAGGGCAGAGAGAGAGGGAGACACAGAATTTGAAGCAGGCTCCAGGCTCCTAGCTGTCAGCATGGAGCCTGATGCGGGGCTCGAACTCACGGACTGCGAGATCATGACCTGAGCGGAAGTCGGATGCTCAACCGACTGAGCCACCCAGGCGCCCCTTCAAATCTTATTTAATAAATGATATTACCTTAGGCCACCCGTTTGGTTTCACACCAAATAAAAGCCTTTTTATTTGACGTGAAGACAAAAGAACTTCCTAGTGTCACCTCTGGCATATCTATTTCTCCCTTGCAAGCCTAGCAGTGCTGGGTTTTCTGCCCTGGCAAATGAGGTCTAAAACTGAATATCCAGAAATCAAACTGTAGTTCCACCATTCCTGATGTCCTCCCAGGTGAGCTCCTGGGCTTCATGCTCATACTTCTAAAGCAAGCAAACTTTAAGCTAATTACGTGCTAGTGTATTCTCCCTTGCTGAATTTTGGCAGGTTGCTTCTGTAAATTATGAAAAATAAATGTGAAATATGCAGATGCCTTTTGTTTGAAGCAGATGTTTGGTCCATCTTGCCAGAATCCAATCAGCCGTTCCCCTGGGGGCCTTCTCTCCACAACATTATCCCACAGCAGCTTAGAAACATGAAGGGGTGATCAGAATAGCACTTCACAGGCCTTAGAGGAAGCTTCTGGACTTAAGAGGTCTTTGTTAAGGAGAATTAAAAATAGAAGTATCCCAACCCACAGGATTGAAACAATCAGATTGTTGCTGGTAAAAGACACTGGATACAGAACACTTTCCTCTGGTGATGTTTGATAGAATTGAGAAAAGGGAGGTTTCATTGTTGCCCTGATAGTCTCTGGGGCCTGCCTTTCATTCCATCTTGATGATTCATGGCAATACTTTGGACTGTTATAGTCACAAAATTGCTGCCAATGTTGTTCATACCATGGTTCAGTGTCTCCTCACACAGAAATCTCCCTTTAGACAATAGATTCTTGGATATTTGGCCATTATGTGGCTAATTGATTAAGTTTAGGCAACAATACAGAGTAAGTCAATTCAGAATAATTCATCGATGAAGCAAACTAACTGCCATGCCATCAAAGACTGGCCATTCAGCTGAAGACCTCTGATTCACGGACAACCAACTAATGTAGTGAAGCTATTGGCCATTCCTAACAATACAGAATAACCCAATACACCCTTTACTGATGTACATCTAGATGACAGAAAAATAAAAACGTTTAGGGTCACATATTCGATTTTGAAGGTGAAATCTGTTTACTCACTGATTCAGTGATTCTGTTTTACTGGGCTCTAATTTTATTGTGAAATCTGGGTAAAATATATATTCAAATATATATATTCAAATATTTTACTGTTACTAAATCTGCTGACCACTCTCATGTGACTTTGGGCAAGTTACTTAACCTCTCCTAGCCTCAGTTTCCTCATCTATGATAACATCTACCACAGAGAACTTGTTTAAATGAGACAGTGTAAGTTAAGTTCTTAAACACACAGCGTCTGGGCCTGACACATAACAAAAGCTCAATAGTGGAGAACAAATGCTGTATGTTTCCTATTCACTTTCTACCACTTCTCAATGAGGGTTTATTTTATGTATGTACACATGTATGTATTTATGTATTTATTTACTTTTATGAATGCACATCTTTTGTACCACAGTTAAATACACTTCCCCTGCTTCTATTCACAGCAGAAGCAAGGATCCCCTTGCCAACATGTTCTGCTCTACCGTCGATATTTTGTATGAAGCTATATGATGCTTGCAGTCTCCTCTTACTTTTATTATTTGGGTTAATAACTTCTTTAACTTTATGAGTCCCATTTCCCACACTTTCTCTCTTCTGAATCCACTTCAGAATTCCAAGCTCTTGTTTAATGCAAAGTTCCATAGTCTTCTAAAGGTCTGATTTATGAGTATAATGAAAGACTTTATACTTAGCTAATATTTACTGAGCCCCAACTATGAGACAGGCAGCCAAAGTATTGAGTGTGATTAAGACAGACAAGGTTCCCTCATGGATGGATTGGAATAAGTAACTAGGAAATACCTCACAGCCTCTGTACCTGAGCCACAATTCATGATTTCCAGAATCATGTACTGTGGCTAGTGTTAGCTAGAGCATTATAGAGTAGATGTACATTTTATTTCTGTATTTCTGGAATTTTTGTGCACTCCAAGAACATTTCACCATGTGTTTTGGAACAGTACAACTGATTAAAAAGTAAACATTTTGATCAAATGGTAGATTATTAGTTTCTTTCTGACATCAAGTAAAATTAATGTCACTCTGGCAACATATAGATACATCCTGACGGTGCTTTTATTTTGCAAAGCACTTTGTTATCTGTACTAGAAAAATCTATGTTCTCAATCTGTTTATCAAGTCATCTAAAAGAAAGGGATATGGGGGCGCCTGGGTGGCGCAGTCGGTTAAGCGTCCGACTTCAGCCAGGTCACGATCTCGCGGTCCGTGAGTTCGAGCCCCGCGTCAGGCTCTGGGCTGATGGCTCAGAGCCTGGAGCCTGCTTCCGATTCTGTGTCTCCCTCTCTCTCTGCCCCTCCCCCGTTCATGCTCTGTCTTTCTCTGTCCCAAAAATAAATAAACGTTGAAAAAAAATTAAAAAAAAAAAAAGGGATATGAGGAAAGAATAAAATAAAAAAGATTTAAAAGATAGATATGGCCTGTATCTTCGGGCTATTAATATTAAATTGATGATATAAAATCTACAGACTGAAAATAATAATTTATGGTGTTAAAAATAGTATTTTCACACAATTCACATAAAAATGGGTGAATAATAACACTCATCTTATTCTGTCGTTTGGGGATTAAATGAGGTAAATATGCAAGAATTTTATAAACTCAGAGAAGTATGCAATTATTAGGTAACATGTCCAACTCTACGAAGCACACGGGCAGTTTTTCCTATTCCCCTTTAACATTAAAGAAACTGAGTCTCAGACAAACTGAACAACCTTTCTAAGCCCATAGAGGTAACAAAGCTTGGGGCTTAAATGTTGAGTCTAGGTCTTTTGATTCTAAACTGAACCTTTTCTCACTCTATTTCTCTAACTCTCAAATGATTTATGAATAATTAAAAGGCTACATAACAGTAAGACCATATTAATGTAATATAGACTTGATACACTAGTATTTGAGAAATATAAAGAAAACAAGCATAATCAGGAAGGCTTCCTGAGAGAGGTGATAGGTTTTTAAGGAGACGGAGCTGGATTAATCTATATATTATATATACTGTATGTATTATAGCCTTCCAATACTCTCTTTGCTTCTGGCTTCCTATCTAATTTAGGTTTATAATTCGAAATGATTTTTCCAACTTTGAAAGTATTTGACCTATCTTCTAGCATTTATTGTTCCACAAAGACCAGTTTTCATGTCCTGAGGAGGTGTGCCCCTGGCCAAGGGGCAGTCTCGTGTGAAACAGGCAGAGGGCACACCAGAGAGCAGATGCCACAGTTTTCCTCATCCACCATATGGGGGTCATTCCAGATAGTGACCCAGGGCTAAGAGATACTATGAACCATGACCAACCTCTTGAGAAAGTCAAAGCTCAATTTCTCAGCCATTTTTTTAATTGGAATTTTCTTAGAAAAGTAGAGAGTTCTAAAAAAGACTGATAATATCAACAACAACAATAATATAATAATTCTTTATAGATCTACATCCAGAGTTAAAGAGAATATATTTTAAAGACATCACTAAAGCATTTATCTAGCTTTAACTGCCTCATCAAAGAATATTATTTTTTAAAAAGAAGCCTCATAAAGATGTATGAATATATAGACCTGTGATTATTCAAAAAAAATTGTACAAATCAAAATAAATTTGCTGGAGCAATTTAAAATAATTAACCTTTGACAAACCTCCCTCTCTGGTAATGGAATAGTAACTATATGAATAAAAGATAAGTCGTGACATTCAATGAATTACAATATTCATCCCATAAATTACTTGATATAATAGCTCTATAGTCTACGTTTTTATAACACTAAAATGTCCTAAACACTAAAGAACCCATTCATTTCCAGTGTGCGGTTTGCAGATGGGTTGGGTAATTTCTTTTGCCTTCTTTGGATATCCTTTAATTAAGTCTTTTACTATTATTTTTTCCTCCCAGATACACCTTGTTTCAGCCTGTCAACCACTTCTGCAGTACAGACACCTGGAAAACTTGAGGCTTGTGCTCACCGCCCAAGTAGCTCTGAAAATGAGTGAGTGTGAACCTGATTTGCATGTTGGGTGGGATGGTTAAGGGGCTGGCATTGCTATATGGCTGATTGCCACATTTACGGATTTGGTGGTCCAGTCCATGGACCCTTTGGGTAAGGTGCTGCTCCTCTTTATGCTTCTGTCTCCACTTTCTGGGGATAAAAGGGTGGCAGTGATCTGCCCTGCTAGGTAAACTGAAGCCATCTTTGACCATATAAATATGATTAGAGACCACAGCATGAAATATCGGTGCTTACTAATGATAACTAGGAGGTGTTTGTTGACATACACAAGCCTCAGGATGGCAGAATGGCTGCAAAATGCCCAACATTTTTGGTTCGAAATGTGTTGCTATTTTAAACAAAGAATAGAAACCTATGGTGATAGGATATCTCTTGAGAAATGGATGCTTCTCTGGCTACCCATTTTACCTATTAAGTACAAGATTTGCTGGTCATCTAGGGGTAGCCGGTTGGTTTTCTTTAACACTTCTAAGTCATTTGCTAGAGTAAATTGAACAAAATGAACCAATGAAGGCAGCACTGGTTTCCAATTCAATGTGAATACCTCCCCGGGGTCTTTCTAATGGATTTTATATCACAGTAGAATGTGTCTACACTAACACATTGTTTAACATTTCTGTATCCTTGATCTCTTAATCATGGTCTGGATTCAGTTGTGCCATAATAAAAATAGACACCATTTATTGAACACTTATTCTGCCTCAGATATTGGGCCAAATCCTACAAATATATTTTCTTATTCAGTTCTTTCCACAACTCATAAGGTAGGTTCTAGTTTTATTCCCATTTTGCTTGAGGAAATTAAAGCTTAAACTTCTCAGTGATTTGCCTAATTTAACACTACACATTTAACTGTTACGCCGTGCTTCTCCAGACAAACCATGCTGTCTGGCTACCCAAACTCAAAACCCCTTCACAGAGAGGATTATCCTTGTTTCTTGACACTAACATCAGCAGGCCAGAGTTGCAGCTGTAGGTGATGGCAGGTACAACTCCAGAACTAGAGTTCACTTGGCTCCCTTTTTATCCCAAAGTCACAGAAGCAGGTGGGTGGGTCTTGCGTTAATTCCAGGCCCTTAAGTAGATGCTGATGCTGCAGAAACAGTCCTGAACAAATGGTGCAGAGTGCCCATTGCTGTGGCATTTTTGGGCAAGATATTGTTTGAGCCAAAAATACCTTCTGTTCCTCTGTCCTTTTTGTGAAAGTTCAGATGTATAAAAATAAAGGATGTATGGAAAATAACAGAGGTCACCAATTCACAGCCAAAATATTGTTCCTCAGTTTGGGGGGCTTAATAGAATCATGTCTAGGTAGTTGGGCATATTTATTTTTTCTATTAAAAAAATCCAGGGTGATTTTTTTTCCTGGTCTTCTTTGAATTTTTTTTTTTCCCCTTCTTCAGAGGCCACTATATCTGAGCCACGAAGTTAGGGCTCATTGAATGGTCAGGAAGAAGGATATAGAAATCTGGTGAAGGGACCACCTATCAATCTATCAGCTATAAATGATTTTGATGGGTCATTTATTAACATTCCATAGAATGAGTTCTTCAGATACCCCTGAAGGAAACACTGCTCTTGCCCCATCATTTCTTTTTACCACTGAAAAAAAGTTGGAGCTCAGAGAAGTTAAGGATTTTGCCTAGCTTTGCACAGCAAGTTGATTCTTCTGTCTCTTAGTTCAGCATCCATTCACCACATATTATGAGACATTTACTATGTGCCAGGAACTGAATAAAGCAAACTGGCTGTGTACCTCAAACTTAGATTTTAGGAAAGCAATAAATGTATCTTAAAACCACAAAGGAATGTTCCTTTTCCTTTTTCATCTGTTATACATTTGTCCTTTTCCCTAGTTTCTTATGTTTAATGTCTTTTTATTCATAATCTACAGAACATTGTACTAGGTCTAGGGTAGAAAGAACATTTTGGGCAGCAGTGATTAAAAAAAATGACTGTTTAGCACAAAGATCCCCCAGTTTTTTTCAAAAAGGTGCTATTTTACATTTCCTAGTGTTTTGTTTTTTAAAGAAAGCCAAGTGGGGCCAAAAGCAAAATTTCTACGGAACTGAATTTCCTTCTTTTTTAGTAGGATACAAAGTAAGAAATACATTGTAATCCAACATATGTGTGTGCCTGGGTATGCATATAAATATACAGTTGACACTTGAACGACGTACATTTAAATTGTGCAGGTGCACTTAGAAGTGGACTTTTTACAGTATAGCACTATACATGCAGTTTCTTTTCGTCATGATTTTCTTAACATTTTCTTTCCTCTAGCCGTATATATACATAGTATAGTAGTATATACTCTACATACATATATGTACGTATACATACATACATATAAATATATGTGTGTATAATGTATACATACATACATATAAATATATGTATGTATAGTATATATTACATACATATATGTACATATATATACATAGACATAACATACAAAATACGTGTCACCAGTGGGCTATTAGTAGTTAAGTTTTGGGAGATTTTCAACTGCGTGCAGGGGTCGGCACCCCTAAGCCCTGCGTTGTTCAAGGGTCAGTTGTAATTGAAACATGAAAAGTTTCATGAAATGATACTCTCGTATGATATAATAAAAACAACGTATTTTACATCAAATATGACCCTACTGTTATTTCAACACTACAAGATGTGTCACACTGCCTATTCAACTTCATTTTTTTTCTTTTTAAGGTAAGCAAAGTTCAATAAATTAACCAAAGCAATTTGGGCAAATGTTTCAATTCTCTATTTAAGTTTTCTTGTAAAAATACCAAAAGGTCAGGTGTCCAGTGCATTTTGTCTGGGTTAGCCCTTGATCACAGATGGAGTCATTTGCCATTCAACTGCTAAGGGTACAATGGGAAGTCTGCCCCCAATTTCTCTTTAGCCTTTAGATTTCCTGGAGTCTAATCATGTGAGTTACCTAGAGCCATGTTTCAACCTCTCTGAACTTTCATCACACATGTTAAATGAGGAAGGGTAAGTCTGCGTGACTTTCATGATCTTTTCCAGCTTCCAAGGCCTGTGATTGCATGGTGTATTTTTTTGAAGCCTGGGTACCTGTGAAAATCAAGTCACCTCAAATGTATTCTGTGCATAAACTAAGAATTTCTAGAGCCACAAATATAGTCCATTTGAAGTTTCTCTAAAATGTTGACAGATGTGAATGGGAACATTATCAAATGCTTAGTTTTTACCTTTGTGTTCAGATCTGTTGTTTCATTGAGGGCATTTTTATAAAGTAAAAATGTACTACTGCTGTTCTTGGAATTCTCCTGGTTCTGCGACAAATTTAATGAGCTAAAGCGCTGTCTACTTATGTGCACTTTTGTTTTTAAGAGATTTAGCCATTGTTGGGTTTAGGGTATCCTGGGGAGAGAGAGGTTCAGTTTTTCCTTGTCATGCTGTTACGACTGTAGTGCCTGTAGCGCGTGAGGGAATCCCAGCGGCAGCAACACCAGCACCCGTGCACGTTATGCACAGTCCTCAGGGGCACAGGGATGGCATTTCAGCTGAGTTTGGTAAAAGTAATCTGGGTAACAGCCCGAATGCCACCTTTACTGGTAACGTAGCTCACCTGAAAAAAAGGTGAATTGTTTTATACTTTCTCCACGCACGGCTGTGTGAACATTTGAATCCTCAGATTAATAAAACAAGCAAATCAGCTGAGAGATAGCGTTTAGGGACGTGGGGCTCGCGTGGGTCTGGGTGGAGAGAGTTTGGCAATCACTGAAGGCTTAGGAAATCTTTGTCCTTTCAGTCCTAAAGCAACTGAACTGAAGTTTTGGTCGAATTGATTTTATGTAGAACAAAGCCAACATATTCATTTACAGTGAGAAATATGACTGCCACGTGGCCTGGAATATTTACTTGAGCATGACCTGTGTGTAGTCACACTGTTGACTACTGCACCAGAGGCCAAATAATAACCAGCAGGTTGTGGGGTGATCCCGTAATTCCAACAAGGCGCATCAGTTACATAAGTGGAATATTTAATACCGTATGGCCAAGACATTCCATGTGTCTGCCTTAAAAAAGAAAACAACAACAACAACAAAAAGGAATTGGAATGCTCATAGCCTGTTGGCTAAGCCTCCTTTTCCTCTAGACAGCAATTAGATGCTGGGAAGAATATCATCTACCCTTCAATGCTGCTGTGAAGGATAGAGATAACACACATCTAGCACAGTGTCTGCTGCATTATAAAAATGCTGATAAAATGATGATTATTTTAACCTTGTGACAGGGCTTTTGTGTCCAACCAAGTACTCTTCTTCACTTCTGAATGATACATTCTTTCTTTCTTCTATTGCACAAGTATTAATGATAATTGTAGATATTTACAAAATTCAGAAATGCATCAAAAAAATAAAATAATGAGTATAATCTACACAGAAAAAAACTCTTATTAATATTTTGGTATTTAATTTCCCCTTAAATGTGGCTCCATTTGAAATGCCATTCTCTAAGATGGAAGGACAGAACTTATTTGATGCCAATAAAAGTGACTCTATATTCACCCCTTGTATGGGATCTGACCTAGTTCATCTGATCCACATAAGAGTTTTTTGAAATTCAATTCTACCTCCTCTGCCTCTGGCCAAGAAAAATAAAAATGAGAAATAAAATTTCTGGATTGAGTCTTTAAATCACACTGAGCCAAGTTAGGTAAGGAGCAGACCAGAAGTAACTTGTAGGAAAAAAATTACTGGTGTTGTTATTTGCAGTATAATTCCTGGTAGCCTGAATTTCAGATCCGTAGACCCAGAGTAAAGGTAGGGAAGGAGTTGGGGGAGGGTAAAAAGAGGTGGGGAATGGAAAAGAGGACAGGGGAGGTGTTTAGCTTTCATTTGCAAGCGTGATACCCGCTGCTTTGTTTATGGATTTGATGCTATTCATACAGTCTTTGCAATATTAATTTTTAATTTATGATGCTCATTAGGAGACACTTAAAACAGAACAATTATCATTTATCTTGATATATTATTTACTAGGACTGACTGTCATGGTTAGGGGCCCATGATTAGTGCGAGGGGGATCGAGAAGAGCTTCTAAAAGTGCTGGGGTAAAAGAATAGGAGCTTAGGAAGCAGTTGTCAAAACCCAAGGCCCAAAGTTCTGATGTCAAAGTGAAAGCCACACAATCCCTAATCAAGACTCAGGAGGCCCCCTCCAAGACAAGCCTGGAACAGTACTTAATGAAACTGCAGGATTATATTAATGAGACTCTCTGTTAGGCCACCGGCTCATCAATTATTCATCCAGCTGCATTCCTGATACTTTGCTGTCTTCCTCCTCTTTTTGCGTTGGTGTGATTACTTTTTTTAACCCTCAATTTCCTTACCTGGAGTGTAAACAGAGACTTCTGTTCTATAGTTTCCTTTGCTTCTGCTCAAACAGCATCTCTTTTCAATACTCATCCGGGATATCACACATGATAATGGAGGCCTACTAGAGGGAAGTCTAACTTCTGAGTCTCAGGGAACTAGGGCACCCCTGACTTTGTGCTTCCCTAATACTCTGGGCTTATTTTTGACAGTGTGCTCATCCCACTGTGTTCTGATCATCTATTTGTGTGAGACTCTTCCCCACAAATCTGTGAATTCCTAGAGAACGGAGCCTAAGTTGTATTTGTCTTTGTATTTTCAATTCCCAACATGATGCTTAACAGATGACATTGAATGAATGAGTGAATGTATGCATGAATGAATGAGTTGTGGGTGTTTGGTTACGCCTCATATTCAGCCTGTCTCTTTATAATCAAGCAGACTGTGAGGTGGAGGCCTGAGTACTACCTGCATGTTTCACAGGAAAATAAACAAAAGCAAACCTTGCATTTACAATCTGGGTCATGTAGGGGCGCCTGGGTGGCGCAGTTGGTTAAGCGTCCGGCTTCAGCCAGGTCACGATCTCGCGGACCGTGAGTTCAAGCCCCGTGTCAGGCTCTGGGCTGATGGCTCGAAGCCTGGAGCCTGTTTCCGATTCTGTGTCTCCCTCTCTCTCTGCCCCTCCCCCGTTCATGCTCTGTCTCTCTCTGTCCCAAAAATAAATAAAAACGTGGAAAAAAATTAAAAAAAAACAAAACAAAACAATCTGGGTCATGTAGATGAAGATGTGTCTATGGGCTTGAGGCAAAGCACCCAAGTCTGTGTGGTACTCAGTTCTACATAAGCTTATTAATTTCTTTTAGAGATTACTTATTAAAATTGGATATAATTTTAGGAACAAATTGTGTTTTACTAGGACTGACTGTCATGGTCTGGATGGCCATATGATTGTGAGGAGGATTTCAATGAGCTTTCACAATAAACACCCAAGAGGCTGGAGTGGGCTTTGAAGCAGGACAGAGGCCAAGGGCTAGAACTTATTCCCAGAGTCTGTTATTTGTTTCACTCACTCAAGGTCAACAGGAAAACCAAGGACGCCAGTTTCTACTCCTCAGGAGGTAGAATGCTGGAGGCTGTGATGCTGAGCAAAGTCATTCCCTCATGCAGTAAGGACTAGAAGTACTTCCCTTTTGTCCTGGACAGGTAGGGTGATGGACAAGTGGTCCATCTGGAAGTGGTACTATCTGGAAGGCAGTACAAGTGGTACTATCTGGAAGGCAGGTTGACAAAACAAGGGAAAGGCAGAGGTGGGTGTGAGGAAATGCTTTGATATTCTGCCCCCCCCCCCCCAGTTGTAATACTCAAATACCCAGATCAGCTGGCAGATAGTATCATGCCTCACTGCCTCAGCCACACTGTCTGCAACGTGTCTGTGCTTTGCCACCAAATAACCTCTCCAAATGCCATTTTCATCATGTCACATCAAGAATCTACAATGGCCTTCTTATAAAAAAATAAAATTAAAAAAAACCAGAAAAACAAATGCTAGAAAAAAGAGCAAGGTTCCACATTCTCTGAAAGAATAAAAAGAAATGAGAAGACATGGATATAAATCTTCAGCTTGTCAAGGTAAATAGATCGCAAATCTGAAGGCAAGTAGTGACTTTGGCCAAATGGATTCTAATTTGTTACATCTCAACTAGTCACTATTCTGTAGAGTCGTATTTAGAGAAATACTGTCTGGAAGTTCTCTCCATGGATTTCTAAATCGGGTCTTCTTATCAGTGTGCCAGGCTGAGAATGGGTTATGGGTGTGCTTCGGCTATTATTCTTCCTCCTCCTTGAGGCATCTGGTGGGGTCCTCAGATGGGTGGCCCTGGACTGAGAGAAACCTTACGCATTTTTCCTTAGTTCATGGATTTGAAGATGTACATCTTTTTTCTCATTTAACATTTCTGAAATTCAAGTGTTTTTCCTTATCAATATATTGCAATCGCTTTTGGCCAGGTGGCAGTGAGGAGGTAGTTGTGATAATCTGCACATAAACTTAATGAGGTAGTTTTCATAGTCTGCATATAGCTTGACTAAACTCGGTTGCAGCTGTTCACATTGTCCTAACTTTAACTGAACGACGTACATCGTTGTACTGCTTACGTTGGGTCGAGTTTCCCTCAAAGTGTCTTCAAAAACATACATTATGCTTCGACATCGAAACAAAAAAGTTATTGTGTGAACAGAAAGGCATGGAAACAGAGACGTGGATGTAAATGTGATATTGTTGGAGGAAAATACGTCATAGGAAGGATGCATCATCCAGTGCTTTATGAGTTTGAGGAAAGGAAGATTCCCATCAAAGATGAAGCTAGTCAGAATCCCAGCTCTGCTATTAAAGGTGGGAGAAATTATTTTTTTCTTTCTTAGTGGTACGTAAGGTAGTGGTATATCTTTTGATGGCTAGATTTTTAGCTTCTAACCATTTCTCTGTGTGCCATGATATGAACCACATCAGGAAAAATGGCTTTAAGCTCCTGCCTGACTGGATCTTTGGTTTTCCTGCAGTCAAACTTTCCGGTAAAGATATAATTTCAATTCAACTTAACAACTTTAAAATTATTAGACTGGAAGTATTGATTGTATTCAGAAAGAGCAAACTTGGAATTAATTTACCCTTTGTTGTATGTTAACTTACATCTAATTTCAGTTTAGCTTTACATGATAAAGATGGAATCAGACTGTGGGCCCTTAGAGCAGACTAAGCTCAGGGAATTTACATAAGCAGCGGGCACCGGGTCCAGCATTGTCATTCCCATTGGGGACAGTGGGAAGCACTCAGAGAGTTAGAGGCAATAGGTTCTTTCTGTAGATCTGTGATATCTGTGTGACACAGCCCACACTGACTGCCTGTAATTAAACAGAATACAACCTTCCTTATTTTTGAAGGTATAATTAGAGGCTGGTCTCCAGCTATCATTGGCCTCTTCATCAAAGCAAAGTGGATCGTTCTGAAAAGAAAACTCCAGGATATGATTTACAAAATAAAATCACTTTGCATAGAAATTATTTGAGATAATTTAGTTCTGGTCTTTTATTTTTAAAAATGAGTAATCTAGAGCTCAGAGTAAGTGGCCACCTGGAATCTCACAGTTTGCTCAGAGTAGTAATGGGCCTTCTGCCCCTGATGGGTGTCCTGCTACCATTACACCTATGGGTCTCGCAAGGCAAAATTTCATATACACAAAATGTAGAACTATTTGCGTCTTTGCTTATGCATAAAACTTTATTATATCTAATTCTTCTACTAAATCTCTGTCCTGTTAGAATTGATGAACATTTATTGAGGTTTTTCACTGGTTAGGGACCTAATCCTGTGTTTAACTGAAAACTCTGTTCCAGAAGATTTTCCTCCTAAGTAATCGTAACCTTGGTGTTTTTCACCCTCTAATCTCTATTCTTGTGTCTATTTTCCCAACAAAAATACAGAAACCTGGAAAGATGGAAACCTGGAAAAATGTTACAGTCTCTCTTGGCTTTAAAAATGCATCAACATGACTCCAACCAAGATGGTAGAGATGGGGAGAGAAAGTAGCAAAAGTCATTACCTCTGCTTCCTACTCCCCTTCCTCCAGTGGAATTGCCAACATTGTTTACAGAGGGCTATTAACCTAATAAATACATTCTGGATGGAATGACCCACCTTTCTGGCTTTAGGATATGGCTTTTAAGGTTTATGAAAAAGAATTGAGAGGGCTTGTCAATATAACCTTAGTATACAACAAAACGAGATCTACCCTGCCTTTTTTTTTTTTAATGTTTTACTGAAGATGGGTCTTCAAAACCAAAACTGAAAGGAAGTTACTCATTGTGTGTATTTGTACATTTATGAGTGCATATGACATAACATGTGTGTGTATGCACATTACACACCTCTGAATTTAATATAACATAGATTTTTATTCCCTCACAAGGCATCTTTAAGTCTAAAGATAAGACCATTATCTGGTATTTCCACAAAAGCCTGAATTAAGTGTATCGTTTCTCTATATAGAACCTTACATTTCCTTAGATAGTTGTTCTAAGAAGTAACTTCATCTTGGTGGTGTGGTTTATCTTGAGCAAGTGTCAAGTATTATTTTCAAATTAAAAGAACAAAAGTAACAAGGAATTTTACAATAGGCAAAGAAGATAAGAGGGAAAAAGGAAAAAGAAGAACTCTTTCCCAGAATCAAATAAATGGGATATAATATAATAATCTAAGGGCCTTTGAAAATCGCATCTGAAAGCCTGGTACCTGGACAGGTGACACATGATGAATATTGCACTGAAACCTACAGCCTGAGTCACCATAAAAAGAAACAGTGTATATATTATAAATCTATCTCTTGACAACTATAGACAGAGGTTATTAGAGTGAATAATCAATTCCGTAAAGAAATGATTATATGTAAACTTCAATTCAAAATAGAAATTCTTTTGCTTGACCTTACATGTTACTATTTTATAACATGAGGAGCTTTGCTAATTTTTTTTCCTCTAAAGTGTCTCTTTGTTGTTTTAAAAGATCTTTGGGAAAATAATTCAAAGAATATGGGAAGCAGTGCTGAGCCATGGAATGTGTGTGGGAGTAGAGGTGAGGTGTGATAGTCAGTCCCTATCAGGGACTTAAACGGTAGTCCCTGTGATGTAGAGCACCATGGCCCATGATGGGCGCTCCTGGGTCTGTGTGTCCCAAACTGTGAGGGGGCTGGCTAAATTCATTGCTGTCTTTACTTTCAGCTTGAACATTCTGTGCTTCATTTGCTCATCTTGCATTGTAAAACCTATCTGGAAGCTTTAACATGAATGAGGTAGGAAACAGCTGTTGGATCGTAAGAACAAATTTTAGTTAAAAAATGTGAATTTTTTTCCTTTGGAAAATCCTTTTCTAGTCTCAATTACCAGCACATACACTTGCTGAGAAACCAAATTTGTCAATCCTTATTTCCAATCGCTAGCAGGGCATCATATTTTCAGAACGCCGTTTGTGATCATTCCCCCTCAATCCGGTGAAACATCAGACTTGGATGTCAGCCTAGCCTTTCTTCTCTTAGCCCTCATGTCTTAGTCATTTAAAGAACAATGCTTTTGAGTAACAGAGTTACTTGTTCCTCCTGATTTCTTTTTCTTACAAAATTCAGTTTCCTGGGCGGCTTCTAGGGGGAAAATTCAATCATGAGATGTACTGTAGAAGAGGGCACCATGCTACTTTTAATATTAGCCCCTTTTAATCTGGGTAAGGTCATCGAACTTTTCTGATTTTTGCCTAGGGAGAACTTTCCCCTTATTTTGTAATTGACTTTGTCCCCTTTTTCATTTATTTCCCTGTCTCCTGGTTGTAGCATCTTCTCCCCGGAGTCTCAGGTTAGAAGTTTTCCCTTTTGTGAAACCATGACAGGTGCCTAATTGAATGATGAATGTCCCTTTATTACTCTGTAATTGAACTGCCAGCTTTTTGATTGGTTTGTAGAGATGCTCCCCCCCCCAATCAGGCACTGCAGGGGGCTTGGTAGTTGGCAGTCTGGTCCTACACTCCATCTGTCTAATCCCATCTAGCCCCCACTTGCTTTTTGGGGGGTGGTAATAGAGGTAGGGAGTGAGGGGGAGGGGAGTCATAATAAATTATGCTAATTTGATGTGGCTCTGACAATGAGAAGATCGTATTGTTCCATGCATCTTGGGGGTAAATGCTTCAAGACATTTTGTCGTCATGGGTGCCTAGCCTGACAGGACCACGATGAAGATTAATGGGCCTCACCTGAGTGACAGAACAGGGGATTGTGGGGAAGAGAGGGTCATTCATCATACTCTGACAGGTGTCATTCAATCCGACAGCAGCTCCACCGTCACCCGGCTAGCAGTTCCATTTTTCTGCCAGTTAAGCAAGGAGTTTAATAACATCCCCAGAATTAAAACTCATTCTTTGTAGCAGGTCTGACAGCTGAAAATAAGAAAATCAATTCTTCACATGTTATAGCACAGTTAACTGACTGGGGCTTTGACTCTAATTTAGTCTTTGGGCTGCATTTCAAGCAAAGAGCTTTTTGTAAGACATCATCTATTAAAATTTATCCACAGCGCTAACTTTGGTGGTGTTGTTATTGTGGGCACATTAAAGATTCAGGCTTTCAAAGCCAGTGTCCTTTACTCACTGCGTGCTGAAATGTATCCCTGCAGTAGCCGGGTCTCTTCTGCTTCATCCTCATTAGCAATGTTTACTGCTTCTCTCTTCATTAATATTGATCCCCTCCCCAATTACCGGCAACAACAAGACAGACACTAATTTGAAACATTTGGTATCATTAAACTGTTTGGATTTCAGGTTTCAGGGATCTTGGAAGGCAGAGAAGGTGGTTCAAAGATAAGAAAGGGAGTTACACTTTGGGGCTGTAGGGTTACCTGATGAATGATGACACTCTAGGTTGGTGAGTATGGCAGACTGCAAAACATGGCTCTGGGTTCCTTTGGTCCCTCTCCTCATCGGGAGGAGGGGTGTATTTGTCCACCTCCATGGATCTGGGCTGTTCCGGACTGTCACTGGTTTTGACCAATGGAATATAGTGATGCTGTAGAACTTCGAGAGTGGGGCTCAAAAGATCTACGTCTTCTTCCACTAGTTGTGAAAGCTAGCCACCACATAAGATGTCAGTTCACCATGCTGTGAGGAAGCCCAAACTAGCTACGTGGAGAAAAAGGAGACTACAAGGAAAGCCACTGGGGCACCAGACATGTGCATGAAGAATTTTTGGAACTTGCAATCTTTTCTCAGCAGCCAGCTGGATGTAGCCACCTAGAAGCCATCTTGGACATTCTGGCCCCAGCTGATGCCACCTGTATGGAACAGAAGAACTGCTCTACTGAGCACTGTCCAAATTTCCAGCCCACAGAATTGTGACCAAATAAAATGGTTGTAGTTAAAAGCCATTAAGTTTTGGGATAGTTTCTTAGATAGTAATGGAGAGCTGAAATAGAGAAGGTGAAATAGTGGGGCACGGTGCAAGGGACTTGGGTACACAGCTGTTTTCTGTAACACAGATGTAGAATTGTTCTGGCTTTGGGGGCAACATTTTTCCCCTCAAAGCCTCCTTGGTTTGAGTAGCTTTGCGTTCTTATATTGTGCACTCCCTCTACAGCCCTCTTCTCTGTCCTAGGACAGGACAGTTTGTTTTAGTGCATTTTCCTGAGTTGAGAGAAGTTGTGTAATTGGCTGAAGAGGACTTGTTACATATATTTCTATGCTTCTTAGTTCCATCATTTTCATTTTATACATCTAGGATGAAAGAAGGTATCTTTGAACAATAAATTATGAAATTGAGTACTTAATCTGTGGCATAGTACTAAGCATGATTAAAGGGTTGTGAATTATATACAGTGATTAAGTTAACCAGATTATTGATCAACTTCGCGGGGTGCCATATACACAAAGTACATATAGATAAGATAATTATTTTCTTGTGAATCATCTAATTTGGTTCTCAACAGTAATCAGATTAGCTGAAGACATTGGTCAAATAATCTGTTGGGGAATCAAACAGAAAAATAATCATATCTTTATTGCTTTCAAGGAGCCAGATACCATAACAGCAACTTTTTTGGATTTCTGAGTTGTAAAGAACTGGGACAAAAATGTGATGTGGGGGATAGCTGTCTGTTTAAAGAGAAATCCTGTAGAGACACATGCTAAAAGAACACAGAGAGGGCTTGCAATCGCTGTTTTGGATTTTCCAAATTCACATACCATGTCTATTTATTATAGCAGAAGAACATCTGAAGCTTGGGAAGAAGAGTTGAACTTAGAGAGCAGTAGCATCTCGAGAAAGGTCTTAAGCCCATGGTTAATTCCAGGGAAAGAAATAAAACTGAGTATCACCATGGCAATTTTTATTATAATACTTTGCACAGAACTTTTCCTTTTCTTAATACCATCCTTCAAAACAAACATCTGAAAGTCAGAATTGGGCTCATGATACAGTGTCTTTGAAACCAGTAAAGATTACTTGGCTGAGGAGTCTTAAAATGAGGCCACTATGGCTGAATAATGTTGTTACGATCTTGAGTGGACTGTCTGCATTGGCATTGCCTTCTTAATAATGCTTGCTGTCCTTAATTTCAAACTGCCCCCAAAACTCACATGCCTGTTCAGAGTTAGTATCTGTCAATGATCATACACTTACAGTCTAACCAGGTGATTTCAAGGCATCTCCTCAAGCATCTGCCATGGGTGTTTTGTTTTGTTGTTTTGTTGTTGTTGATTGTTTTTCCTGTTTCAGGTTTTGCTTCTCCATTTCAACACTGATATCATAAAGAGGCCCCAGCCTAATACCCGACCCTTAGTATTAAATAGTGGATCCCCTAGGGTTCATTATGTCCTTCTACTGGGCCTGAAAAACAAGTATTGACTACAAAAACAAACTTTTGGTGCCTAGAATGTTAAGTTCTTTTTAGAGCATCTGGGATGATGATTGAATATAAAGTATACGATATTAATAGCTCATAAGCTAGCAGATCCTGACACATACCAAGTGCTCAAGAAATGATTGTAAATAAATATGAACAAGCCAGTTCATGATTATCAGCTGCTTGCTGCATGTTGAAGGTGGGAATTTATATAATATGCAAGAGGCACATTTGCTAACCTCTAAAGATGCAGTTGAGACTGGCAAGGCAGTTTTGCATATGGACCAGCCATATCTGAGAGATAAAAAGATTAGTTTATTAAAATCCACTACCCTGAATCTATGAATGTTTTCAATCACAACAAAGTAGCAGACCTGACCATCCAGATGATATTTTGGAGGTAGAACTTTGGATTAAGAAATCTGAAAACTTGGATTCTAGTCATGTAGGCTCTGCAACTTAGGAGGTAACTCTGGACAAGTCACCTCACATGTCTAAACACCATTTTTTTTGTACATATAAAACTGAATCAATGTCTAGTCCTCCTGCCTAGCATTGGTTTTATGAAGATCATCTTATGTGATGTATATTACAACAGTCAACCCTGTGCCCACTACCCTCACCATCTTGCTGTCCCCAAATCAGTAAGTTGAAACCTATTTAAATATTTTTTATATTGTGACTCTAACTCCAAACATTATATGTTTAAAAACCTTTAAGGTGGTCATCCAAGAGCTTCTGAATTATACAAGTAGTTATATCAAAACTTGTTTTTGTTTTTTTTTTTTTTTTTGCTAGCCCAGACAAACTTTCTGCAAGAACACCTATTCGGGGGTATCTTTACATCTGGTACAGGTGCTTCTCAACAATAGAACACAAAATATACTCTTGGGTTTTGTAAATGATATAACACGTTTATGGAAGCAGAAGCTGTGCCAAGGAAGTCATCATTTCTTGGGAACGGAAGATGAAGAAGAAGGAAATTGAAGAAGAATGAAAAAAAAGGAGGAAGAAAAGAGAGACAGGCACCTCATCATCAAGGGCGAAGATGGCATGAAATCCGACTGTTTTGAGCAAAACTCAAAACCTGGGCATGACACACGTGCATGCGAAAACCACAAGAGCTCTGATGGCCTTCTTTTTGCTGGGTTGAGGAGGGAAAAGAAAACAAAACTACCCCACCGTAAAGATCCAAACAGGCCAGCAGTACTGGCATGACAGTTCCTACAGCGTGACATGCCGTTTCCACTCAGGGAAGCTCCAGCCAGGGAGCAGCATTCCAGTGGGTGGGTCTGATGTCAGGGAGGTGGATTCCATCCGACTTACAGCTGCACCAAAGGCTGACTTTGGCAGCAATTCCTGGGCTGTAATTTTATAAACAGTCTTTTCTTTCCAAACTTCCAATGTGAATTTAGACCTCAGCACAGATTCCGCCTCACATCTTTATTTTGTGTCATCACATTCTAATCCGATGACAAACAGTTGGTCTGAGATTTCAGTATATTACTATATTAGTGCAATTTATGTCCTGTGTGGAAGTTGATGATGTGTCAAGGCTATATTGTGGACTCGCCTGGATTCTAATCCAGTACCTAAAAGGATAGCATTGCTGTGGTGGATCACAGTGGCGCTTTGTCATGAAACCAATGGTTAGCGTGTGGTGCTGGTGCCAGGAGTCCTTGGCAGCAATGTTAATTACATTTTCCCCAAAGTGGGCCAAAGATCTGCAATTTACCTTTGAACAATCGTTATTATAATTTAGCGTATCATTATACCATTTCTGCTTGACATTATTTATAGAAATATCATTTTATTTAAAAAAAATTTTTTTAACGTTTATTTATTTTTGAGACAGAGAGAGAGACAGCATGAACGGGGGAGGGGCAGAGAGAGAGGGAGACACAGAATTGGAAGCAAGCTCCAGGCTCTGAGCCATCAGCCCAGAGCCTGACGCGGGGCTCGAACTCGCGGACCGTGAGATCGTGACCTGAGCTGAAGTCGGACGCTTAACCGACTGAGCCACCCAGGCGCTCCTAGAAATATCGTTTTAAAATTTACACTCTACCTTAAATAAGTGAGATCTATAGAATGGAGTGGATCCAGCTGAGGAAGGGAGAAGGTGACTACCTAGGTTAGGGGGCCAGGGCTGCCACTGCCTAGCCAGGTTGACAGTGGCTTGATTCTCCCTGCTTAGCAAGAGATGTGGTGCGGGATGGGAAACCAGTTAGCCAAGTGTGTTCTCATTCCAGGTCTGCGTCAGTTGTTTCATTAAAAGAAATTTCCACAACTTGAAAGCAGTCTTGTAGCACATCCCAGAAGAAGTAGACCTGAAATAGATGAGCTCACGAAGAATAGAAAGTAAATCAATTTCCATTTTCACAAGCCCGAGTCTGCTCATTTTCAGAGGGGACAAATCATGCAGAAAATAGTGCCAAATTACTCATGGTTTAATGACAATTTCACAGAAAAGACAACTGATCTCCCATGTTGTTATGCTCAGGACTATGTCCGGATAGAGGTGCTTGAGACCTGGATTGGGCCATCAGAGCAAGGACGTAATGCCTCAGTGACCAAAGTCTCACTCCTTTCTTCCTGGCTTGGTGTGTGGATGTAAACAAGATGCTCTTCCCTGGGCAGCTGCAGAGTTCCTCTGCAGCACTGCATGGGTTTGTCGTGTCTCCTTTTGGCTGGCCTTTTATCCTTGCTGAGATAAAAGAGATCAAACATTGTCATGTGATATTACATAAAGTAACTTCTTGGCAAACTATTCCCATGGTAGCCTCTGGTTTACAAGTTTCCTTTGCTAGATCAACAGTTACTTTTTTGAGGTGTGATTATATGGGGCCAGGGAGGGACTATTTACTAATTTTGTTGCACTATTTTAAGACTTTTAAAAGGAACAAGAGAAGATGATTAAACCTTTAATCATGAGGCTTGACCTCGGTTTTCTCATAACGTTTAATAGGCAGATGTTGACTTATCGGGCTATTTATTTCTTTGTTATTTAGGATATGAAGTCAGTGGAATGTCATCAGAAGAAGTATGGAATAATAGTACATTTTCTACAAGTATATATCAATTTTATATCTGATTGGTCTTTCCATTATAAAGATTTTCTGTTTTGTCCACCAGAAGAAAGTTGGCTTATAAAGCTCTAAACAGCAGTGTCCAAGAGAAATGTATCATGAGACATACAGATATTAGCCACATTTAAAAAAAAGTAAGAAGGGAGTGAAAATAATTCCAATAATACATTTTCTTTAACCCAGTATATCTAAGATATTATTTTAATGTATACAAAATCATACAAAACATCGCTGATATATTGCACATTCATTTTTTTTTTTCATACTATGTCTTGGAAATCCAGTATGTGAAAAACATCTCAATTTAGACTAGGTAAATTTCAAGTGTTCAATAGCCAGATGTGACTAGTGGCTACCATATTAGATAGCATAGATCTAGACCCAGTATGATTATCTCAATAGTTTTTAAAGTGTCTTTGTAATACTAATGTGCACCTCTAAGATTTTGGAGTATTCAGAAACAGTCTAGCTTATAGATGCTGTTGATTTTATCTGAACAATTTCAGTTTCTCAAGGCAAAGAGTAAGTGCATATGAAGCTTTTTACCAGCAAGATTTCTTCTTAGCCACCTTTCTTTTTTCAACAACAAAGATGCTAGTAGCCCGTAGTGAAACATAAATATTACACCATTATTCCTCCTTTCAATGACGTGACAGAAACGTGTACCAAACAAGGGAAAAAAATGTTTACCAAGCAAGGAAAAACCAAGTAGTTACAGAACATACTTTTTATCACTTCAGTCAAAATCATACTATTTTCTTAACTAGGCAAAGTCACATGATAAGTAAACTTGAGATCAAATCTCAGGATGTTAGAGACCCTTGGCTTAGGGAAAATTCTAGAAGCAGAAAGGTAAGGAGGTGCTGATGTGGACTTGAGGTAGAATACTTCCATGGAAGTAAATGCTCATTAGGGCTGCAGCTGAAATATGAGTTGAGCCTACCCCACTCAGGGACAGTGATGCCCACATTAAGTCCACTCTTGACTCTTCAGAAAGGCTGAGACAGATATCTCCTACAGCTGGTCTTAGGCTCATGAATTATATTCATTACCTCCCTGCTCATTCTAGAGTTTCTGTATTCTCAGCCAAGTAATGAGCTGGCTTGTTGGAGGCCACCTATCTTCCTTTCTGAGGGGTCTAGCCCTTGGTTGCTTTACCTTTGTCAGGTTGTAATTGCTACAGTTGTTCTTTTACACTGTTCTTCCAGTCATGACAGTACAAAGAGGTGCCCTGTGAGTCTCCCAAACTCCATATACACTTCTCACTGCCCATAGTATGAAGCAGCAACACTAGCTCCTCATGGCAAATCCAGTCAATTACTCTTGTCATTCTGGTAAACCCTTTCATTGCCAGCTGGTTCACCAATATGAGGAGCCCAACATGATTAAGCAGTGATCATAGCTTTATGTTTAGAGAACTCCTTACTATGTCCTTACGTGAAAGCATTCCTCACACTCCCACCCCACCCCCTACTGGGACCTCAAACCTCTAATTCAACAAAATCTCAAATTCCATAGGTGGGTCACCGGGAGACTGTGCATCTCTGTATTCTAGCTACTGGGGTACAGCACCATGTGTCAGATGTAGGGTTTTTACATTCACTACATCCTGGAGCATAGCAACCCTACCGGTTGGGAAGCCTGAGCTGGCGCCCTAGTGGAAATCTTAATGGGATGTTCCAATGTTCTATCAAGCCAACTGCTTTCAGCTGATGCCATATATGGCAGCTCCAATGGATCCTATTAGTCACCCAATAAATGCAAATTCATTATTTTCGTTAGTGAATGAAGTTATATGTTACTTTGAGAGGTTATAATATGACACTGTGACCTTGTCAGGGTGATCAAAATGGCTTCCCTGAGGAGTATACCATTTGAAAGGTGTTTATAAGTTAACTAGGTGAAGAGAAGTAGGAACAGTGGTCCAGGAAGAGGGAAAAGTATGTATAAGCATTGCATGCCCAAGGAAATGAAAGAAGGTCTCCTGATTTTGGGTTGTATTTGAGGGTGGATGGTGTGAGAAAAGGATGGAGAGATAGGGAAAACCATGAAAGGGCCTTATAGGTCACATGAAAGAGTTTTTATTTTATCTTAAGTGTAGTGGAAAGCCATTGAAGCACAGTGTGTATGAGGGCTTGCATGTATGAAGTAGGAGGTGAAGATAGAGCATCAGTTTTGCAAATTGTCTTTACAAAGCCCACCCTGGCTGTGTACGGAGAAGGCATCAGAAAGGGCCAGAGAGAGAATACAAGTAGATCCACTAGTAGGCCCCTGAGTGTCCAGAGGGGAGCTGATGGTAGCTTGGCTGATAGAAAGGTTTCAATAAATTATGGTTGCTAGAGTTGTTGTTGCCGTCCCATAAAGTAGAGAACAGGCTTGTGTTGGTAGGGAAGCGTAAGCTTCTTTGGGATTTATGTGGCTTCTTTGCTTTTTCAGGAGTGAATGCATCCCATGAAGGCATAGATGGGAGAGAAGCAGAGGCATGGCACACACATATCAGTGCTGCTCAGCTGGCACCTCTGCTGATTTTTAAAGTCTGTAACTTGGGCTCAAAGCACTGCTTTATTAATGTGGTGCTGCCCACAGCTGAGTCGCCTTATCCACAGTAGAGAACTGGATGAAGATGGGGTGACTTGGGTAAACACAGGAGTGGAAAGGGGAGAGTCAGCCTGAAGGTTCTCCCCTTTAATTTCTGACCTTTTACCTTTCCATGGGTCTCAGGATTTAAAATAGCTGCCTTGTTTTAGATCTGTTACTAAAACTACAGATGGTGAATCACAAGCCACACCAGGCTAGTCTGGGTCATGAAGTCCACTCTTCCCAAATACAGTCCTCCACTTACCTCCTTCCCTGCAGCAATATACTCACTTCTTAGAATCCAAATCAGCTCATGAGTCACTTCTCCAGAAAGTCTTGTCTTCCCTGCTCACCCCATCCAGACTGGTTTGCTGCTTCTCCCGTTTGTTCCCAGAGTCCTCTCTGTTTACCTCCTTCACTGCCTCTCTGCACTAGATGCTCTAATCATATCTCACTCTCTCAAGTCTGGCTCTGGTGACAGGCATGCCATTCATTTTTGTATCCTTGGCATGGTGCCAGAAATTTAAGTCTAGGCATGAATGAATGGTTGAACAAGGAATGGATAAAGGTAAATATCATCTGCATTTAGGTAAAACGCAGATGGATGGGATTTAATCATAGTCAGATGAGAGGAGAAGGCTCGTTTGGGGAAGGGCAGCAAGGTTGGTCTGGTGTGCAGGTGATGGGATAGTTACGTAGATGTTTCGTATCTTTCCTGCCCCTTCACAGAATCATCCTCTCTTTCTGCTGGGTCCACTCCATCTCATCTTCTAATACCTCAGCTGTGTTCATGATATTCCTCAGTCTGGGTCTGGGGTGAGGTAAGTAGGCTTAGAGTTGAGAGACAAGGGCTAGTGGGACGGTAGAGAGGTGAGGTCCTGTCCCTCCATGATGGGGTCAGCCTTGCTGATTGCAGGTAAGAATCATACCAATGGATATCAAAATTGAAATTAGTTAAAACAACTAATTGTTAGCCAGTTGCTTTAAGAATAACTTTTAAAAACTCAAGTTCTTTTCCTCCTCAAATTGGTGTCTCTGTATACAGTACTCAGACAAAATGTAAAGAAGAAAGAGCAACTGAGGTGATAACACATGGGCCTTTCAATTCTGAGCTCTGCTCCTTCCTACCTCAGGAGTCTTGAACAAGCGCCTAGACATCAGGGAACCTCAATTTCTTTGTCTGTGATTGGAGATAATGCTCATTCTTTCTAATAGAGTTGATGTGAAGATGAAATGAAATAATTACTGTTTAGCACAAAGTCTAGCACATGGTACACATGGGAGAATGTTAGCCAGAGCTATTAAAATGGATTAACTTGCACTACATGCAACTGTATGTTTTAAATAGTTCCATTTGCCCAGTAGTTTTACCCATGAATCTTTCCAGTACAAGGATCATTTTCATGCATAGATTTTGCAAGTTATCCTGAATACTTATTATCAAAATTCATCAGATAAATATAAAACTGAGTATATCTTAGACTAGGATCTTCATTTTGCTCCAAGTTATTTTATCTTTATAATTCAGGGAAAATATACTACACTTCTTTATCCTTTGGGATTAATCAAAACTGCACTTGTCCAATTTATTCAACTCTGAGTCGTTCTCAGTAGCACTATCTCAACTGGGAGATGTGCAATTAGTATAACTTTACCTCTTTTCACTTTATCCAATATGCCTAAACTTAGCAACTCAGGGGAACCATGTTCCTGTCAGGTGGGTAGGACAACCACTGTTTTAGCTCTTGGCAAATACGGACATCTTTTTCAGGAAGAATGGAAATTGGGTAAAATAAATCACATACCTGTAATGACATTTACAGATATTATAGCTTTTCTGAATGTGGTCCATTTAGGGTCCAGACTAAAGGCAACTTACTGTGCTAGAGGGAGCATAAGATCAGGGATCTGGATTACCTGTTAAATCCTTTCTAGCTGTGTGACCTTGCACAAGTCACCTAATCTTCTCACATTTTATTCTATTAAATGAGGCTAAAATAAACCCTCATCTGCTGTGAATATTGATGGACATTTTATTATTGTTGTTAGGATATGATGTGTTCTTTCCCCAAGGGATAGGTGTTCTAAGGTTTTCTAAGATTCAAATACATGTATATATCAGAGAGCACAGAACTGGTGATGTCAGCAACGATGAGATCTATTTATCTCATACCTGCTGTAAAATTAACTGCAGTATATCTACAGTTCCATAATCTAATGAAGAATATGTGTGAGAGAAAACAATGTAAACAGTTTATCAAAAGACAAATATCTATCCAGTATACCAGATTCTTTAACACTAAACATTTATTGAAATGGAGCAGACTTTTCTTTCAATGCAGACTATAAATAATTCCCCTTTGGGATAAGTTTGCTGAGCATTAGGAATCCCACTACTTGGTTTGGGGGAAAAAAATCATTGCATAATACAATCCAATTTTCACCTTTTCTGGTTCTTCCAGAATAGTTCATATTTTAATTTCACTTTGTGGTTCTGAGAAGCAATTATCATTTAATTCAGGGAGCTGCTCTTCAGCGCTTATCTCAGAGTCTCCCTCTTTCCTGGGAGACCTGCCTCTACTATTCTCAGAAGCTCCATCTCTGAGCTTTCGTCTCTTGGCCAAGGGTATAAATCAAGAAGCCAGTTCGATTTGGAATTTAGGCCTTAGTCTTAGTTGCTGTAAGAAACGGACTGGGTTATTTATAACCATGGGTGTTCAGGTTTTCATCACCACAGACGGTTGGGTGTTTGAGAGCATTCACCTTTAAGATATCCAGAATACAAGCTGTTGATCCTCTGTGGATTGTAAATTTCTAGACTTGGGCTTCTTGGTTCTTGTTGGCGAGGCAAGTTTTATGATCACCATTACATTAGCTCTTCTGAAATGTTGGGAAGCTGGGAGCCTCCTTCCTATTAGGAAGCCTTGTCTTGACTTTCATACCAATAAAGTTGTTCTTAGACTAGAGTTCATCCTAATAAGCATCTTGAGAATTGCACCTGAACTAAGAAATATTTCCCCCTCTGTCTGCCCTAAGCCTCAGAATCTCAAGCAGCCTACATGCTTTGAATCTAAGACAAGGCTTACAGCCTAACAGCTTTTTTATCACCTTCCATCAAGCAGAAAAGCCTCCAGGTGGATTAGACTGAGTGTGTAAGAAGCTTACAAGGTAGCAGATGTCAAGCCTCAGTAAAGGTCATTCTATTAGGGCTATTCTCTTTCAGGGCACAGATTTCCTCCTGGACTAGTGTAGACCTGGGAAGGAGAACTTGGTATTCTGCCACAGACCTTTGGAATGCTTAAGGGGAAGGGTTATGTGTGACAGATGTGCACACGGTTTAAGAATCTAAGCTTCAAAGGGGCAGCATGTAAAAGGACAATGGAATACAAATGGGAAAATGTTATTTGAGCAATCTTCCCAAGTAAGAGACACCAATGATTACTGGAATGTGATGGTGTTGTGGTTTCTGGATAAAGAATCTTTTGCTTATGCAGAAATAACACATTTCTTTATCAGAAAAAGTAAGTGAGAAGTCTACATATGGTTCCATCTGAGGAAGAAAGATTGAGGGAAGTTCTCCACTATCTAACCAGGATTAAAGCCTAAAGCTCTTACCTAATTGAATGTGGCACAATGGGTTGCTGAAAGGGTACAAAGCAAATGTGCTAGAGTAGAGGAAAAAAATTGGCTTTAATAAACTCTTCCTAGGAGCCAAGCTCCACATTATGGTGGCAAGCTGCACAATAGCAGAATTGTCTTCAGGATATAAAAACTTCATACAGAATGTTGGCTTGATGCTCTGGTTCAGTTGAGTTGAGTGACTTTGGCCAAGTTATGGCCATTGATGCGTCACTCACTGGTGGGCTATTGGAGTAATGTGATTAATCCTGCCATTTATCAGTCAAAATGACTCTCTGTCACCAGTACAAGTGCCAGGATCACACCGATGGATGGGGGTGAAGCAGGGTACATTTCTCAAGTTGCTTTAGTCGGTCAGTATCCAATTGCATAGCACTGTGTTCTCGTGGTCCCGACTTTTCCAAGAAGTTTGGCCTTCCCGCAGACAACCCAAATTAATGTCAAGTCCAAATGAGTTCTCCGTAAAAACATTTGACTAATTCATTGCCTGGATCTTAACATTTGCGGCCAAATTTCCAGTCTTCCTGCTGAATAATTTCTTGTTGGAAAATGTCAAAAAAGGGGAGACATCAGAGGCTTCTGAGTCAAACCGTTTCCTCCCACACACCTGAGTCACGGGTCAAGGGTTTTACCAATTTCCTTTCGAAGACTTTTCCGAGGCTCCCGTCTAAAAAGAGTGTAGTGCCAGATAGATGGGAAGTAGGGATGTGATTAGGAAATCACTTGTATTTTTTAAATGTTGGATATGATCTTCTTGCCAGGGCTTTCCATTCACTGTCTTTGAATAGAAATCTGGTATTTCTGAGGAAGTGGTGGTGGTAGGAGAATGTCTTTACATGGCAATACAAAACCTGTCGCAATCTGGTGAGCCCTTGGAGTGGCGTGCTTAAAAGGGTTCTTGTCACTGGGAGTACTCACTGGAGCCATGCCAGTTCCCTGGGGAAGGCTGGTGTCTGCTACTTGCAGAGCTGGCTGTCAGGTTGGTCTTGTGTGTTTGTAATTAACTACGATGTCTGGATGTTGATAGAGTGAGTCTGGCCAATGGTTCCCCTCCAAAGAGGGGTTTCCTGGCTAGCTCTCCTGTGTCAGAAATGCCAAGTTGGGAGTTGCCTGGAGACTCCAGAGATGCAGATTTGTTTGGCTGAGCTCCGGTTGTGAAGCCAAGTGCCGAGAAAGCAGATCAGAGACCTAACCTGAATTATAATCAGTGGGCTTCTCCAACCATTTGGCTCCTCTGCTTTCCAATGTTATGTTTAATGTTTTAAAGCATATTTAGTAAACATGTCACTAGCAATTGCCAGTCCTTAGGCTCTCCCCACTCTTTCCTTAATGATTTTTCCTTTTATTTTGGGTTAGTTTGGGAAGCTGGTTTTGCAATGTGTGTGTGCGTGCGTGAGCATGCATGTGTGTTGTTGCAGGCTAGATAGATTGGCTAGCCAGATTAGTTATTTTTACTATCTCATTAGCTTGTTTGTAGCATCCACTTCTTATGCACCAGGTAAATAAACTTAATTCCCCACTTTTCTTTTCTTTTCCTATTTTTAAAATGTTTTTATTTATTTATTTTGAGAGAGAGAGAGAGTGAGGAGAGGAGGGGCAGAGAGAGAGGGAGAGAGAGAATCCCAAGCAGGCTCCACACTGTCAGCGCAAAGCCCGATGCAGGGCTCAAACTTGAGAACCGTGAGCTCATGACCTGAGCTGAAACCAAGAGTTGGACGCTTAACTGACTGAGCCACCCAGGCGCCCCTTGATTCCCCACTTTTCTTATCAAATTTGGCTACTTCTCCTCTCTTGAGATAGCTGAGTTTAGGGTACACATCAGTTACCACAACACATTTTTAATTTTTAGGCTCATGCAAGGTGTACTTTCTTTTCCTGAATTGAGTTTGAGGAACAATATTTCTGTGTTTTACCTATGTAGACTATAGCCACACTTTACCAATTGGTGAATGGCTTGCTTATTAATTCTCAAATGTCAGTATGGGATGAAGTTGGAACCTTTGGTCTTCCTAGTTTCTGCCTCCCTCTTCTTCCTTATCTCTACTCCTCCTCCCTACAGTATCTTTTTACCCTGGTCATTTTCTAGTTTTGTGTGGATGCCCGAATGTACCATGTTGCTTCATTGGCTCTTGTCTCCACACATTGTATTAATTTCCGACGGATGCTGTAACAGACTACCACAAACATGGTGGCTTAAGCAGCAGAAATTTATTTTTTCACAGTTTTGGGGGCTGGAAACCCCAAAATCAAGGGTCAGCAGGTGCATGTTCTCTTTGTGGGCCCCAGGGAAGAATCTGTTCCATGCCTTCTCCAAGTTTTGGTGGCTGCCGGCAATCCTTGGCTTGTGCTCACAGATTGTGTCTCTGTGGTCACATTGCCTTATCCTCTTCCATACAAATCTCCCTCTTCCTCCCTCTAATAAGGATGCATGTGATTGCATTTAGCACATGCTCAGATAATCCAGGAATAATCTCCCCATCCCAAAACCCTTAACTGAATCACATCAGCAAGAATTCCTTTTCCATTAAGGTAACATTTACAGGTTCTGGGGATTAGAACCTGGATCTCCTTTGGGAAGTCACACACATGCCTGTGATTCTCTTCCACCCTTTGTCACCCAAGTCAGTGCTACTCAGACTATCTCTGATAAAAGGTCATTAAAAAATTTTTAAATGCACTTCGTTGCAGACTTCTTTGTTTAAAAAATAACATGCTTGGACTTTGCAGCAATACCAGATTTCTATAAAGGTTTCAACTCTTACTCTTGTCTCAAACCAGACCAGTAACACTGCTACCAGTCCAGACCATACTTTGAGTAGCACTTATCTAAAAGACTGTTCATTCAAGCACTGCCTTTACCAGGAATCTTTTCTGGCTCACCATTTTGACTGCCCTATGTTTCCATGGTTCCTAGAATACTTTATTCTGCTCCTTATCACCTTTTTCTTCAATATTTGCCTTCTCCTCTAGCCTTAAGCTCCCTAAAAGTAAGAACCATGCTTTGGTGGGCTTTAAGCCTAGCATAGATCTTGATACATACTAGATGCTCAGTAAATATTTGTGGAATGAATATATGAGATACACATGAAATCTGGAGGTTGTATCCAAGATAAACAGAAAGAAGACTTATTTTGGGAAAATTTGAGGAAAGGCTGAAGCTAATGAAACTTAAAGGAGCCTAGGATGGTGTGGTAGATTGCAAAAATGGTCTTCCTCTCAAGATGGAAATCTGTTTCCTTATCCTTTAAATATGGACTGACCTAGTGACTTGCCTTAACCAATAGAATGTGGCAGAAATTATATATGGAGTCTGAACTAGCACTGAGAAACATCATAGCTTCTGTTACCCTTTGCCACCATATGAACAAGGCTGGCTTGGGCTGCTCTACCTTGTATATAGAGGTATCATTCATCCATCTGAGCCTTCCAGATATGTGGGTAAGCTCAGTGAAGCACAGGTGAGACCAGATTAGTACAGAATAGACACCTCGCTGAGCCCAGCCCAAGGTGATAATACACAGAATCATGTACTAAATAAAATGGTCATTATTTTAAGCCACTGAGGATGGCACTTTGTTATAAAGCAAAAGCTACTTGCTCCACATAAGAAATCAAAAAATGGGGCATGAAGGTTAGTGAACAATTGTCCTCTGACTGTGCCTGGGCAGAATAGACATGGGTTCACCTTGTGAGGGGAAGGATTAGGATTAAAGGTCAGAAAGCACTTTTTTCTTTGCAGACTGTCCAACATTAGAACACTAACATAGCCAGTAAGAGGGTTTAACACAGAAGTAATTTGAGTCTCTGGTTATGGATCAGATGGGTGCTAACGGATCCTCATAGAGCTTAAAACCAAGACCTGTCTTTAGAAACAGAGTCAATAAATAGGCAGAAGTTGATGATTGCTCAATTCATCCTAATTATATAAAAAATGACAATGAGTCTAACAGAAGTCTAGAAAAAATACTGATAGCTACAGTTGAACTTGTGCTTCTTCCTCCTCATGACTCATTTGGTCATCCTCTTTATCATCCCCTCTACAAATATGTTCCAAGCACCTCCCAGGTGTTGGGCATAGGACTATATACCAGATATTCAATGGTGAGTGGAGCAGACACAGACCTCACAGATCTGATAGTTTGTCAGGAAAGACAACCCAACAGGCAACCATTAAGCTTTGAAGATTAGGCTTTTTTGCTTTTTTTCAGACACATCTGGCCATGCCTTTCTACCTCTGTGATGCCTGCCATCGTGTATAGCCAGCCTCCACCAAGCCTTTAGCATCTGTACCTTTAGCATGATGCTTAGATTATTTCATGATTAGTCTAAAATCAGCATTTGAAATCATGCATTGCTAAGTTTTTGACATGGATCATGACTGAATCAAGGAGAGTAAAGTCAGAAGGTGTGAGAAAAGAAGTAATAACGGAGCAAATGCAGGCCTTTATGGGTTTACAGGTGAGCCTATTTGTACCAGGCTATGGTGAACATTTTAAACTTCTGCTATAAAACATCTGGGGCCTGAGATAACAAATCAGATATATTGCACCTAACGTTAAAAACATCTCATAATTTACCACAATAAATCAATCAGTGTTTTCCAAGAAATACTGGAACTGAAACAAGAGTTTAGTAAAAACAGAAAAATCTGTAGAAGTTTAGTTGATTTAAAGGCATTTCTTGAAATATTGAATCCCAAGGGCCAGAGCACACTGTATTAGAGAGATCCTTGAGAGATGTTTTTACAAGTTAGGGAAAGATGGCTTCCAGAAAGTTGTTAATTGTTTGGTAAAAGGAACACAATTGCTAGATCACTGAAACAGTCAGTTCTCAACTACCTGAGGGCCAGTTGTTCCAAATCTGTGCCTTTTTGATCGTTGTGTCCATTTCACTGCACAGTACCACTACCATCCAAAGGGTTGGCTGAAGAAGGCAGAGGCCATGTAAGTCAAATCAGCTGCAAATTAACAGCACATTAGCTATGCTAGTTCTATGAATAGCTTCAGTCTCTGAGAGACTGACTTCATCTTTCCAATATGGTGGTCTTGTATACTTGTGGATTTTATTTATTCCACTGTCCTTGTCCATAATGACAGTGGTAGATAGCCAAGAGTAGGTGACAAGAATACAGTTTTATATTTCTTCCATTAATTTTGCTTATAGCTTTTAATTTTTAGTATACTACACCTCACCCAAAGTTTTCCTTCTGAAAACGTTCTCAGCAAGGTAAAATAGAAAGACTATGGGACTGGGTACCAAGAAACAGACTTCTACTCATGGCTCAGAGATCATCTAACTTCTCAATATTCAGTTTGTGTATCTAAAACACAAACAAAATAGTGGATTCTAGTCCTTGTTATGGGCAGGAGGGTGTTCTACAAGGAGAGGGAGGTGCTATACAGAGGTTAAAAGCACCGTGTAAATGTAATGTAACATTTTAAATTCAAACGCTTGATATTATGCTCTTTGGAAACTACTCCTGACGTGACTCTCAGTTCTAATCCAGTGGCGAAGTGAGGTTGTAGATGGCTGACTGTGGAAACTTCCCTTCCATGTTTGAAGTTGGTTCCTCCTCACCACCAAGGTCTTTCTTCTTGTTTTGGTGTCAGAGCTCAGCAGCTCATTTTTCATGGGTTGGCAGTTGTCCATTGACTCTCTCCTGAAATACTGTAATTGACCTAACTTTTTAATTCACAGGTATGACATTAAACTTGGGAATTATAAGATTATTTCTTCCAAGTCACAATATTCAGTGTGCACACAGAACATTTTAGGGTTTGAAATTTAAAGAACGTTTCATTAAATGTCTCTGCTGTATCAATTCCAAAACCTTAGAGGCATTTTTTTTAATAAGAGGATACTGTTGAGAATTTGAGTCATTGAATTCCTTTAAATCATTCTCCTTTGATGAGGAAAGCCCTATAAACATCTTATCTTGCTCTGTTTAAACTGCAAGGGAAAACACACATAACGTCTATATAGACTTATGCATACATACTCCAGAAATAGGAAATACTCCATGATGAAAACCTAATGATTATATCTACCTATTACATTAAATAAATAAATAAATAAATAAATAAATAAATAAATAAACGAACATACATATATATGTTTTATTTATTTTTGAGAGAGAGCACAAGCTGAGAAGGGGCAGAGTGAGATGGGGATCTGAGGCGGGCTCTGTGCTGAAAGCAGAGAACCTGAAGCGGGACTCAAACTCATGGACTGTGAGATCATGACCTGAGCTAAAGTTGGATGCTTTAACCGACTGAGCCACCCAGGTGCCCCACCATATATTTTTTAATGGCTCTAAGTAAAGTATGTTTTACTTTTTAAAAACATGGAAAGCATTGACAAAGAGGCCAAAAACATTCATTACAGAGGCCACACGGTATAAGGGAATGGCTCTTGGGCCAAGGACCAAGACACCTCTGCTATGAACTTGTGACCATGGTAAACAACTTAAGTCCCTGAACCTCAGTATATAAGGAGCTGAGCTCAGTAGCATTTATGAGATTCCTTCCAACTTTAAAATTGTATTTTAATACCAGTATCAATTCCAGTGTACTATATTTTTTGCTTTCTCAGTGGTAGGGTGTAGGATAACTTCTTTTCTTCTCCCTCCATTCTTCCTTTCCTTTCTTGTATAAGAATAATTTCCATGCATGTCTGTGATGTTCCTAGCACAATGCTACAAGTGATAAGATAGCAGTGATAAAGACAGACAAGGTACTTGCCCTCATGCAACTTGTGTCAGTGAACCCAGAGAATAAATAATAAGTCTCGTAAAGTCTATGAAAGATGGCTCCTGTTGTCTAGGATAGCCGAGGTGATCGACTATCTTAGGAAAAGCCAAGGTAGATCCCTGTCTGGTCATTTAGGCAGAATTTTATTAGTTTGTACTGTCTAACAGAAGAAAGTTTGCATTTAGAAGCTAGAGCCTGGAAGGCAAAGGTAGAGCATGCATTAATGAGTACCCATCTTCCAACTGTTTGGTCCCACAGTCTCTTTTCTAATCTCTATTAGAAAAGCAGATTGAGAGATCAGGTGTCCTGACCTGGTCACTGAGCAATAGGAGCCAATTTTCTGTTTGTTAGAGGAGAGCACTGACCACCCCCACCCCCTCCCTTGCAACCCACAGGGCCCTACATGGTTATAGATGATGAACCAGAGACGACTTGTATTTTAAACAGCTGAAGAGTATGAAAAATTCTTCATAAAAAGAGCTTTTGTCTCCTTTGTTGATATTCAAAAGAGGGTGAAGATAAGGTGATTCTAGACATGGATTGGAGAAATTTCCTGAAAAATTGATCTGAAACTTGTGATAATCTTTTGCCAAATGAAACTGGCCCAGATTCTTCAATTCAGATGCCATACAGCACCTCCAGGAATCATTACAACTCTTATCTCCCGGAAGAGGAGTTGGCATTCTACAGAGTCTTTTGTCACAGAAAAGAAGGGATCATCATAAATTTCAAGCGGAGGTTCATGTCCCTCATTTCATAATCCAGCCAGCCATGCTAGTGAAGCAAGGTCTTCTCTGAGGGTTAAATGAGTTAGCGGGTGTAAACAGCTTAGCACAGTACTCGGCACGTAATGAGAGTGCCAAGCAGGAATTGTAGGATACTTAGGTGACAGGCACATACCTGTATTATCCGATACCACAAAAAACGCTTAAGTGATTTAATACACTAGAAATAAACATGGCTTTATTTTATTTTCTTTGATATTTTTAGTAGAAGCTACATATTTATTTCATTTTATAATACTAGTCAGGTACTCACACTGCAAATACCATTGCTTCCTCTACTTGTTATGGGGCCAGAAATTCATCACCGGAGTTTCAATTGTAGACAATGAGAATTTTTCTGTTTTCAAAAGTCTTTGGGGGGAGTCTTTGGGAGAGGGAAAACTTCAGCTTCTTTAGGCCAGCATCTAATGAGACAGTTGGGAAGAACAAAATAAACCAAATAATTCTTGAAAACTGCCTTCGAATACAATTGTGATCCAAGAGGGAAAATGGAAAGTGTTAACTGTTGAGAGACTGCTATGTATTAGAGCAATATTAGGCATTCTTATCTGATTTTTCATTTAAATCGTTTAAGTGGTTATGTCCATTTTAATAAGCGAGGATATTTAGTGCCTCTATGGTTAGGTGCTAGAATTTAGAATCAGGTTTGCCTAATTTCAAAGTCAAATTCATTTCTCATACTGTCAAAGGTAGGAGAAATTAGAGAATAAGAAAAGGGGTTAGGTTGGAGTGGGAAGGCATTTGCTTGGAACAAGCCTTGGGATAAAAACAGGTAAATAGGAGAATTTGCTTATCTTAGTCTGCTGGGGCTGCCATACAGAATACGGTAGACTGAGTGGCTTAAATAACAGACATTTATTTTCTCACAGTTCTGGAGGCTGGAAGTCTGAAATCAGGGGGCCAGAATGGTTCGTTTCTTGTGAGCTTTCTCTTCCTGGCTTGTAGGTGGGCTCCATCCATGTGTGTGCTCATATGACCTGAACACAAGGGGAAGGGAGAAGAGAGAGAGAGAGAGAGAGAGAGAGAGAGAGAGAGAGAGAGAACGAGAGCAAGAGCCAGAGCAAGTGAGCATGAGAGCGTGAACACAAATTCTCTGGTGCCTCTTCTTATAAGAAAACTAATCCTATCAGATTAAGGCCCCATTCTTATGACCTCATTTAACCTTTATTACCTCCTTATAGACCTGATCTCCGAATACAGTCACACTGCGGTTTAGGGTTTCAACATATAAATTTGGGGAGCAGGGGACACAATTCAGTCCATAGCAATACTCTCTCTGAGTTAATGCTTGTCTATGTCTACTTTATTTTTGTATTCCCAATGCTTAATATGGTTCCCATAATAAAATGCAATAACTTATTTTGCATGAAATAATAAATGAATGCATGAATAAAAGCAGTTGAAGGTTCTTGCTTTCTGAAAGGCTATAAAAATTGATGCTAAGGCATAATGGGATAGTAAAAAGACCTTTCAGCAGTTTAATTTTCTTTTTTTGTCTTCTTTTATTTTTTTAAAGTAATCTCTGTACCCAGTGTGGGGCTTGAACTCACGACCCAGAGGTCAAGAATCGCCTGCTCTGCTGACTGAGCCAGCCAGGTGCCCTGCAGTTTAATTTTCTTTAAAAATTTCCCAAGAGTTTCCATTAAATAGCTTACTAGATATTTAGTGTTAATCTAGAGCAGGGCTTCTCAACAAAGACACTATAGACGTTAGGGATCAGATAATTCTTTATTGTGGGGGCTGCATAGTGCACTGTAGGATGTTTGGGAGTATCCCTGCCCTCTACCCACTAGGTTCCAGCAGTGCCCTCCACCCCAGTCATGGCAATATAAATTGTGTCCAGACATTACCAAATACATGGAGAGGCAGGGGTGGAGCGTGTGTGGCAAATTCATTTGAGAACTACCAATCTAGGGTCGAGACGCTAGACCGTATAGTATTATGGGTCTTAAAAAGGCTTCCCAATTTCAAAGCAGAGAATCTGTTTCAATTTCATTAGGAGGCATGATCCCTTGAGCCTTCCCTCGTTTCTCAAACTTTGGCACCTTTCTTGACTTCACTTACCTCATAGTTTTAACCTCATAGAGCCCACACAGAATTCCGGCCTCACCCCCACTTTTCTCGACCACTTGTCCTGCTGCCGTTCTTCTGTTGACAGTTCCTAGTCCTAGGAAGTGTCCATTCTTTGATCCTGCTTCTGGTAACGGTCAATTGAATAAGCAACAAATATGGCATCTTCAATACACTTCTTCCTGGTTCTGCTGCAAAGATATGTTCTCTAATCTCAGGTAAGCAGTGACCTGCAGCTTACCTCTCAACTTTGTAGTGAATTCCCCCCTCTCAGATTCTGTCAACAGATGAAGCTCATCTACAGCATTCCATTTATGTGGAACCTCCCATTATATTCTCCCATTATTTTATTGGCTCATTTTATAGCAAAACAAAAGGGATTGTCCAAACAAAATGTTTAGAACAAGAAGAAATTTCAATGAAATACTTGATTCTATTAAAAATGCAGAGATGCTATAACATTCAAAGTGTCAGATTCCCCTTAGGAATGTGGAAAACCTAATTAATGGTGCTTCTCCCTTGGAAATGCCATAGGAAGCCCACAGCTACTAATACTCAAAAATTTTGGTGCAAAAGCAAACAGTTCCAGCAAGCTCTCATTTGGCTGCTCAGATGTCTCCACTTTAGGGACCATCTCTTTATTTGCTCTGAAGGAAAGTCCATTCTCCTATCCAAGCATTCTTGGTCTTCTTCCTTGTCACCTTATTCATATTATGTCCCCCTCTGCCAAATTTCCTTTCTGTCACTTGCATCTTCAATTTCTCCCGTTCTAGTTGTCTTTTCTTCTGTTCCTGAACACTTGCTTCGTGTTCTCCACCCTAAATTAAAAAAACAGAAATCTCTCTTCCTAATCCAGTCGTTCTCAATCAGAAGAGATTTAACCCCTAGTGAATATTTCACAATATCCAGAGACGTTTTTGTTTGTCACAAACAAGAGGAAGTGTGTTTACTGGTATCTAGTGGGTAGAAACTAAGGGTGCTGCAAAATATCCTAAAAAAAGATCATAGGACATTCTCCCCACAACCCCCAACAAAGACTTACCTGGCTCCAGATGTCTTCCTTTCCTGAGGTTGAGAGTGTTCAACCCTATAATTACTTGGAGATACTGCACCACTTCTGCCCTTTCTTTTACTTTTTAACTTAGAAAATTCATGCACATCTGCTGTCATGCTTACCTATCAGTCACACTCACTTATTCCTTAATCTACTACAATCTAACTTCCTTCCATTGGTCACCAAATCACTCAAATCAAGTGACCCCAGTCCAGCCCTTAGTTTCCCAAGCTTCTCTGAAGTAAGTGATGCCACCTTCCCAGCCTGTAGCTTGGGAAATGAGGAAAGGGTCAAGAGATCCTGGATCCCAGTGAGGTTAAAGCAAAGTCTCTGGAGTGGGGAAGTCTAAGATTCACTGTATTCTGTGATCTAAAAACTAGACTTTAGATGAGTGCATCTGAAGTGAATTTGCTACCCTTTCCCAAAACATTCTCCCCACCTAGAAACAATTTAAAAAAATTTTTTAGTGTTTATTTATATTTGAGAGACAGAAAGAGAGAGAGTGTGAGTGGGCAAGAGGCAGAAAGAAAAGGAGACACAGAATAAGTAAGCTCCAGGCTCTGAGCTACCAGCACAGAGCCTGATACAGAGCTCGAAGTCGTGAACTGTGAGATCATGACCTGAGCTGAAGTCAGATGCTTTACCAACTAAGCCACCCAAGCACCCCTAGAAACAGTTTTTATTGCCAGGATTGGGGCAAGAGGCACTGCTGGAATTCAGTGGGTAGAGGCCAGGCAGGCTGCTAAACCTTCTATAGCCTCTTCCTTCTCCCTCAGCCTTAGGCCTCCTTCCTTGACTCTGCTCTGTTTATCTCCTCTAACCAGACAAATCTGTTTCCATTAAATCTACAGTCTCCTCTTCCTCCTCTTCTTTGTGTTATCTAGTCTACTGGTGTGTAAGCTCACCAAGAACATTTTAATCATCCTGGACATCTGTAATGCCTTACAGGGTGGCTTGCTTTGGAGGATGGCCCAATAAATATGTTTGCTTGAATTGGTGTTAAACTACATAGATGTTTATGTTTAAACATCTCACGAAACAGCACCCACACCTCACGAAAAATGCTTGAGCAAAACTTGGAGCTTTTGTATATCATGTTACATCTTCCCTAAATTACTCTGTGATAGTAAAACAGGCCTGTGGAGAGCCACAAGGAAAGGGTGACAGAACTTGAATTTTGTCGCTGACACTACTGCTAAGGAGCTGTGTGACCTTATGAAACCTGGTATTGCTCTTGGGTATATTTTCTCATCTATAAACAAAGGACCCTCGAGCAGATAAGCATCAAGATGCTTTCCAACTCTGAATTTCTATGATCCTAAATAGAAAACGTGAAATTTGATTGCTAACAAAACAGTTTTATTTCACCAGGTTTTTAAGTAAAAGGACGTTCTGAAGTTGACCTAATCAATTAATATGCATGTACATTTTTATGAATCAAATACAGTGTTTAGATATATATGTGCATGAGTATTTTTAACTTTCCATCAGGTAAAGCTTGGTAAGACCAGACTTTATTCCTAGATCAAATGTTCCAGAGGGGTTCTAAGTGAGTAAAACAAGTTAACCATAAAAACACAGATCAGCCTTAACAATTTTGTCAGAGATAATGACAGTGTAATAGAGGGAATTTGAGAAACAATCAGAAATTGTGTGGGGTTCCCCCCCCACACAAAGCACATGTTAAATTAACCAGTAATCCTTGAAACTGTACATACCTGATGATTATTTTATGATATCTTGTATTTAAAAAAAAAAAAAAAAGGTCCCCAAACGCTAGATTTACAGCACTGCAGAATCCCACACTGTTGCAATGTTGTCTTCAATTCAGCCACTTCATATTGAAATTTCACACACAATAATTGGCTGACCTTCACAGCTATGGCAGAAACTAATTAAAGCTGTAAGGCTGTGCTAGCAATGCTTTTGTGCGAAACGTGAAGTTTGGTGATAATGAAATATGGGGTGCAGATGTTATTGTCTTAGATAGACTGTGCCCTTGGTTCACACTAATGAAGAACAGCAATTATTAAACAAAAAGTATTTTTTACCCATTAATTATTTTGTGTTGTGATAGTAGAAATAAAAACACTGTGGCATCTCTCCTACCGGCTTCTCCCCAAAGTGATTTTATGGAACTTTTCCAGCTGACTTCTGTTTCATTAGACATCCAGTTTCTACTTTCTTCTCCTACTGATCTTAGACCTTTGGGAGCCTCAAGCAAGGACCCAGTTAGGTTCAGAACGCAAAGGGTAAAGGGCAAGCTAAAAATGGTCACCCATAAAGATTTTCAGACAGCTGGAAGATTAAATAAATGAAGCTTTTTGGAAATAACTTCACACACCAAACAGAGATGTCAGTAGAAATATGATGCCCTCCACACTGTTGGGGTATGATAGACAAAGGTCACTGCTGCTATTGAGGTGCAAGTGGAGAAATAAAGCAGGCCCGAGCTCTGTTTCTTGGTTGTTAGGAGGCTGAGTTTCTATTAATAGGTCAGTGTGGCTTGCAAGACTTCCACTGGGTCAAATATAACAAATCACAGATTTTCAACAATTGAAGAAAAACACTAGAATAAATAAAAGGCACATTGTGTAGTTAAGTCTTAACTTTTCGTGGGCTAATAATGGAGTCTGCTTCTCTTTATCCCTCTCCTCACTGGCTTTAGGCCACTCAGTTCTCATTAACAGGGTGGAGATGGGAGGGACATGAGTTAAAGTCAGACTGGCCAGTTTCCCTATTGGGGGAGGAGTTTGAAATTAGATGCCAAAAATAACATTTAACAATTACTTGTGTAATTTTATCTGTTATGCATGCCCCATAGTATCTGTACTCTCCTACATTGGCATCTTAAGGCATTATCTATCAGGTGTCAGCTACTAAAACACAGCAATGTTTTAGTAATGAAGCACAGCAATGAAGGGTAGGAAGTAGCAGAAGAAGCAGGAGGGGAAGTAGGCACCAGTGGTTTATGTCACCTTAGATTAGGCAAGGAAACAAAGGTTAGTGCTTGGGAGGGAAAGGACCAACGACCATGAAAATACCATGTAGGGGAAGATGTGCCGTAGAATATATTTTAGTCTTTCAGTAACAGAATATTCAGTGGGACTATGAATTCGAGGAGTGATTAATAAAGGTAGTAATGGGTAACATGACTGTTGAGACAATGTGTCTCTTCATTTTAGGGAAATGGTAAGAACTTACTTTATAAAGGATAGCTATATATATATTTTGTCAGATGAAAACATAAACTTGTTTTATGGTTATAGAGAAGTTCAATTGTGTAGAGAATGGTACATATGGTAGCTGAATAGCCAAAGGAATAGACCGTACCATTCATTAGACTATCGCTGCTCAGCTCCAACTCCACCCTTTGGTATGCTGCTTTTGATAATAGAATATTTCTTCCTTGCCATCATGCACAGTGTTAAACTGTTTCATAGAGAGGGTACTGCAAGGACAGTGGAGAAGGAAAGGCCATTCTTCCTGGATTCCTGTATTCTCTGTTTGCTCCTGCAGCATACGGTGGCCAGAAGCTCATGGGGTACCAGTGGTGCTCAGCACCAGCAAGTTTCATCAGAATTACCCATTTAGGTGGCTTCTCCCACACCCCAGAGGGTGGCTTTGCAGAGTTCCACTGGTGCAGCAAGCTTCTCTGCCACGCAGTGGGCCATGATCACATGCTCTCCAAGGGCATCTGGATCTCAGTCCTTGAAGGAAGGAGGGCTTCCTGGGGTCCTTCGCCTCACTTCTAGAGGTAGTGGCTGCTTTCTGTATCCATTTCTGTAATCGGTTACCTACTCCTGGCAGATAATCCCCTCTTGTAGTCAATAATCTTTTTCATTCCACTTTCCTTGTTCAAATTACTGTGTCTTTTCTGTCTCCTGATTGGAATCTGACTGATTCAATGATCCTCCCATCTTTAGTTCAACAACTTCTAAAAAAGAAAGAAACGAAGCCTTTTATTATCATGACTTATTGAGTTAAATACGAAAAATGTGCTGGAAAAGGAGGTATTGGTAATAGTAGGAATAGTAGAATATAGAATGCAATTGAAGCAATTGTCAGCTTTCAGAAGAAATAGCCGTGAATTACAACAGGTTACAATACCATGCAATTTTCAATACGAAGAACAAAGCAAGAATATACCAAAAATTTTAACTTTACCATATGCCAAATAAAATAGTAAATGAGAGACTGAAATACAGAAAATGGCAAAAAGCGATGACACAGGCACATTGCCCCATGTCAAAATTGCAGCGTGTCCACTTAGGGATTACAAAAGGCCTCTAATATTAAATTCTTTGGGCCAAAATGTAAAGCAACTACATTGGAGTAGCCCTGACTTCCAGTGCAGAAGGAAACTTAGATTGTCTCAACTTCAGGAACTGGTTTTGCTTCTGTCACTGTTCATCCGGAATACATCTCCAATTCATTTATTTGAGGCAGACTCCTTAGCATCACTAAATTGTATAGACACAAGATCCCATACACAGCCCTCTCTTTACAGCATAATCATCATTTTCCTCAGCAAATGTACCATTACACACAATATGATCAATAATGGAGTGGATGCAGTTAAATAGAGCAGTAAAGAGACCTAGCTGGGCACATTAATGAGAGACAGAGCAGAGCAATGGAAGTCCGCCCTTCCCCAAGGAGAGAAATTGCCCCTAGGATGTCAAACCATGTTTCTCCTCAGGCTGCTTGGCACGTGGACCTATCGATACCAGGAGTGGAGCTTTGTGATGGTAGAGGCTGCCCATGGGAATGGCATCTGGGGAAAGCAATTCAGGCAAAAAAGAGAGGGTCTTAACTTGCTCAGTGGGAAATAAGTGAATTGCAGTGCTCCTGACCAGGTGTCTTGTCTGATACTTCTATGCTAGGAGTGCCCCTTTGGCTTAGAAAAAATAATGTCAAACTTTGTTTCAAGCCAGAGCCCTGGGGACAGCTAAAACTGGGTTGCTGCAAAGAACTACTTTTTTAACCAGAGGCTGAGCAAAGTGCTGCTAATAAAACATCAGATGTCCTTCTGGTGGTTTCTTTCGGACTAGGCTGACTTTCGAATGATGGGTCTTTGGCATCTGCCTGTTTTTAGCAAAGTTTTAACTGTGAGGTCCTGTTTGTGTTGGAATCTTATTTGCCCCCATGAGGGTAATACTGCTTTAAGTCGGAAATAGAGAATGACAGTGACTGTGAAGTCAGTTCTTGTGAGTGTGTCTGAGTTACCAGGGAGGGCAGTTTGCTCTGCTTCTACCAACTACTGTTAGGAGCATGAGGAAATTGCTGCCCTACTCTACTAGTGTTACGAAGTGTATTGCTGGTTGTCCCCCTAAATCAGTGGTTCCTAAACCAGGCGTGCTTTGGGGACGGGCCCTGCCTCTGGATATTCAGATTGAGTAGGTCCTGGGTGGGGGACAAGCATCTATATTTTGAACCAGTATCCCAGTTGGTTTCCACACAACTGTTCTGGGGACTATGGTTTAGTAATCACTACACCTAATGATACAGATTCTTCAAAGGCCAGGAGGGCCTAATGTGATAAAAAGTTGAAAGTGGAAAAATTGGTGCTCTTTGGGACTCATTGCAAATTAGAAGGAGACCTGGCAATTTGGAGAGGTCGGTATTAAACTAGCACAACTAAAGATGGAAGAGTTTAAACGGATGTGGTACGGGCAGCACTATTGGTAGAAGGTCTGGCTCAGTCTGAATCCAATATTCCCAGCACCATAATATACATCTTCAGGGGATACATTCTCTTTGTGTCCTCTGTCAGTGACACTCCTTGGAGCACAGTTGGAAACTGTGTTCAATAATCAACACATAAGAAGCATACTCATTATGGTTCAGTTCACGTATTTCATCATTGTGGCCTCCAAATTAGGAAAGGTGACCACTGTTGACCAAAGGGGATCTAGGACTGAAGGGTTAGGTGGCAGAGATTCCAAGGCTGAGGAGGAATGGGGAGAACATTTGGTCTACGTCACTTTGTAGTTTGGAGTATAAGAGGCAATTTGTTTTTCTTTGTTCCAAATCAAGAAGAACTTGCTTTTGGAATGTTGTTGAAGAATATCCTTTATTTTTCCATGGTGGGGATTCATTTATGCTAATTTATTCACACTCTTTTACAAGGAGCTCATTAAAAAGAGTAGTGCAAAGTTGAGAGACACATGTGATTGATATCAGGGCACAGCCCATAGTCAGGTAACAGGACAAAGATTACTGGTTCCATGGAGAGATCACACACATAATTGCCCTGTCAACAACCAGCATATGTTAAAGTCAGGTTCATGCATGCAAAATGTTTGTTGGCTCATTCTAAGGATAATGTATGTTCCATGTAGATTCACATGAAAATCACATACCCACAATATACATCAAAATTCTGAATAATTATTTTGTAGTTACACATTACACACCTCCTGCCAGGTAATCTTTCACGCTTAAAATATCTTATACCAAGTTGACTGGGTTGCCTCAGTCATGTTCATTGAAACCTGGGTTAAAGGTCACCTTCTTAATCATTCATTGGATCACAGTATATTATTATTTGTTACAGCATGTATGTTTGGATACATCTCAGGCCAAATATAGTTTCCCAGTGAAAATAATAAAAAATAGTCAAAACCTGATACAGTGTATTTCCTTGATTCAGAGCAATCATTTTTAAGATTCATCCTCAAATGTTTTGAAGGGAAAAAAAAGATAAAACCCCAAGCATTAAATGCACACACTGTTCATAAGTAATGTCTTGATTTCAGAAATGCTAGAATATGAAAAAGGAAAAGAAAAGAAAGGAAAAACAAAACCAAAAAGCATATATCTTTTTTAAATTTTTTAAATTAAATATAATTTATTGTCAAATTAGTTTCCATACAACACCCCCGGTGCTCATCCCAACAGGTGCCCTCCTCAATGCCCATCACCCACCTTCCCCTCTCTCCCATCCCCCATCAGACCTCAGTTTGTTCTCAGTATTTGGTTTGCCTCCTTCCTCTCTGTAACTTTTTTTCCCCCTTCCCCTCCCCCATGGTCTTCTGTTAAATTTCTCAGGATCCACATATGAGTGAAACATATGCTATCTGTCTTTCTCTGCCTGCCTTCTTTCACTTAGCATAATACTCTCCAGTTCTATCCACGTTGCTGCAAATGGCCAGATTTCATTCTTTCTCATTGCCAAGTAGTATTCCATTGTATATATAAACCACATCTTCTTTATCCATTCATCAGTTGATGGACATTTAGGCTCCTTCCATGTATCTTTAAACATGTATCTTTAAACTGAAGAAAATGAAAGCTATTGTATCACAAAAGATACAAAGTATTTTGTTTAACATAATACTCTGTATCTCCATCCATGTCACTGCAAATGATAAGATTTCATTCTTTTTTATGTAATATATATGTAAAATATGTAATGTTTTATGTAATGGTAAGTAATATTTCATTATGTGTGTGTGTGTGTGTGTGTGTGTGTGTGCGTGCGCGCGTGCACGCACGCATGTGTGTCTTTATCCATTCATCTATTGATGGACATTTAGGCTGCTTCCGTACTTTGGCTGGCTATTATAAATAATGCTGCTTATAAACATAGAGGTGCATATATCCTTTTGAATTAATGTTTTTGTATTTTGAGTAGTGCAATTACCAGATCATAGAGTAGTTCTATTTTTAACTTAAAATTTTTTTTAAGTCTTTAAAAAAATTTTTTTTTAAATGTTTATTTGTTTTTGAGAGAGAGAGAGAGAGAGAGAGAGAGAGACAGAGATAGAGCGTGAACAGGGGAGGGGCAGAGAGAGAGGGAGACACAGAATCTGAAGCAGGCTCCAGGCTCTGAGCTGTCAGCACAGAGCCCAATGTGGGGCTTGAACCCACGAACCGTGAGATCATGACCTGAGCTGAAGCTGGACCCTTAACCGACTGAGCCACTCAGGTGCCCCTAAATTTGTTTTTAATGTTTATTTATTTTTGAAAGAGAGAGAGACACAGAGTGTGAGTGGGGGAAGGGCAGAGAGATAGGGAGACAGAATCTGAAGTGGGCTCCAGGCTCTGAGTCGTCAGCACAGAGCCTGACGCAGGGCTCAAACTCACATGAGATCGTGACCTGAGCTGAAGTTGGATGCTTAGCCCACTGAGCCACCCAGGTGCCCCTCTATTTTTAACTTTTTGAAGAACCTTCATGTTGTTTTCCACAGTGGGGGCAACAGTTTGCATTCCCACCAACAGTGCACGAGGTTTCCTTTTTTTTTCACATCCTCATCAATACTTGTTGTTTTCCTGTGTTTTTTAATTTAGCCATTCTGACAGGTATGAGGTGATATCTCACTGTATTAAAAAGTTTTTTTTCTTAATGTTTATTTATTTATTTTTGAGTGAGAGAGACCGAGCATGAGCAGGGGACGGGCTGAGAGAGAGGGAGACACAGAATCCAAAACAGGCTCCAGGCTCCAAGCTGTCAGCAGAGCCCAGTGTGGGGCTTGAACCCAGGAACCATGAGATAATGACCTGAGCTGAAGTCCACTGCCTAACCTACTGAGACACTCAGGCGCCCCTCATGGTATTTTTGATTTTCATTTCTTTGATGATGAGTGATCTTGAGCATCTTTTCAAGTGTCTGTTGGCCATCTGGATGTCTTCTTAAGGAGGTTTTATCTTGACTTCATACATCTTCATTAGAGATTGAAACTTTTCTGGGCAGACTTGCAGAATGTGTAGATGTGCTTAGCAGGGTCTGTGTATAAGGGATAGAAGTATCTCTTAAGAAAAAGTAAATGGTAAGAAGAGACAACCCTAAGGCATAGAAACTTTATCTAATGGCAACAAAAGATAACTTTCAGGTCAGCCCACATGAATTTGCACTTGAGTTCTAGGGATTGCAAGCCAATAAAAGCAAAACAGGGGCGCCTGGGTGGCGCAGTCGGTTAAGCGTCCGACTTCAGCCAGGTCACGATCTCGCGGTCCGTGAGTTCTAGCCCCGCGTCGGGCTCTGGGCTGATGGCTCAGAGCCTGGAGCCTGTTTCCGATTCTGTGTCTCCCTCTCTCTCTGCCCCTCCCCCATTCATGCTCTGTCGCTCTCTGTCCCAAAAATAAATAAACGTTGAAAAAAAAAAAAGCAAAACAAATAACAGGAGGATCTATTTGCTTTTGTTTTGTTTGTGTTTTCTGTTTGTTTTGGTTTTCTTTTTCTTTTTCTTTTTTTGGGGCATAAATCTTTGGAGACACAGTTTATGTAAGACAGTGTAACACAAGAGGGTTAGAAGTTCTGACAAGGTTAAAGCAGATTCAAATGCAAAATCCAGGGCTCAAGCCACAGTAGACTAACCTGCAGCTCAGATATAGAAACACTGAAGAGGCCTTCATGCATCCTTGGTATCACAGACAGCCACAAAGACAGGGACACACTGGAGGGCATTAGTGACATTATAGTGGCATCACTGAAGCCTTGGATGATCACTAATGGTGGAGACTGCATACCACTTGAAGGCAGCTGAAGACCTCTCCAGAGAAAGCCAAAACAGGAGAGGAGAAAATTGTTAGATGCCAGATTATCCAGGAGCTTAGGAGAGGCACACTTAGAAAGAAGCTTTCCCAAAGTTGTGTGTGTAGCAGAGGGAGGTGGATAAGGAATGTGACCTTCTTTCATTTCTGGGTGAGGATTGGGCCTGCAAAAAAATTTTGCTATGGTTTTTAACTTTATTTTATTTTATTTTATTTTATTTTATTGTTTATTTGGTTTTGAGAGAAAGAGAGAGCACGTGCAAGTCGGGTAGGGGCAGAGAGAGAAGGAGACAGAGAATCTGAAGCAGGCTCCAGTGCAGAGCCCCACGTGGGGCTTAAACTCATGAACCATGAGATTATGACCTGAGCCAAAGTCAGACACTTAACCAACTGAGCCACCTGGGCACCCCTTTTAACTTAATTTTGACAGGCTGATCTAGTAAGGTAAACCCAGTTTATATCTGTAAAAGTATGGGAAAGATATTTTGTGTGTTTTAAATGAACTTCCATTTTAATAGCTTACATTAAATAATTCCATGCAATCTGCTCTGTATTTTAAAGAAATCATACAAAATATAATAGATTACTCTGCTATTAAATATAGGTAACTTAATCCTGAATATTTTAGAAATATATTATTTTCCTATTGTCTGTTCCTATTATTAATCAAGCAAATTAGCTGAGTCAAGTGGTTCTGAATGGAATGTGGACATTTATTATACATAGCAGTGTTAAAAATTATAGAATTAAACTCTCTGTGGTAACTGCATTCCAAAATTTAAACATATAGATGTTTATAAGTCTTGAAGACTAAATATCTAAATAAAGAGTTCACTGATTGGTAGGATTTTTAAATAACGATTTTTGTTATGATTCAAAATATATTGCAACAAAATGATTAAACAATTTCAAAAATTATGTACGTCTACATGAGTTCATACACTGTGTGTTTGTGTGTGTGTGTGTGTGTATGTGTGTGTGTATGTGTGTGTGTGTGTGTGTTTTCTTTAAATGAGGTGCAGCATTAACAATTTACATCTTGGTAGATTATAAAATACACTGTGTTTCAGCCTGGGTTCCCTTCTCCCTTACTTTTTGTCATTTATGGTCATTTTAAAAACAATTGGCCATAAAAATGAAAGGATATAAAGAAATAAATGTGTTTATTTAACAGATGCATCTTTTTATTTAGAATCTTAAATGACATTTAAAAAAGAAACATGCTAAAATTTCAACAGGGACAGCTCATAATTTTACAGTATGTTTCTGAGATCTGGGTGGATCTCACTTTGCCTTTCTGTTCTCACAACCTCTGACACCTGCTTGTTACACGGAGCACAAGGCAATGCATGTTGCCATGATACATAAGATAAAGAAAACAAAAAGTCATGTTTACTCCATGAAAGTTTTAGCTTTTTTAGGACTAATGTGTATTAGGCCATACATTCCCATGTGATGTTCTCAGGCTCACAAATGCATCAGTAAAGATGGGAATGGTTGTGTATTGATGGGACTCTGAAAACAAAGTTCTCGTGTTCCCCACTGGCTAAGGCAGACACACAAAAAGTGTTTTCTTTTATGTGTGCTTACAGATAAATAAATGCATTGAGACAAAAACTAATTTGTATCAGCCCAAAAGGTGTAAGAAGTTATATTCGTTTCATCTACAGGGAGGTAACAAGGTAACATAACATTGCTATTCAAAGACTAGAACGCTTTTATGATGGAAGGAGGTACGTGGGGAGTTATTTTTATGAAAATTATTTGGAAGGATTTTTCTTCCTCATCCTTGGATTGTAGTAACATAGGACTCAAAAAAGCTGTTTTAATTAGAACTCTCAAATTCTATCATTTTTCTTCCTTTCTTCTTTTTTTTAAAACTGGGATGCCAATCCTTTGACCTTGAACTTCCATTGACTATAATCTATATATTTTGGTCTTGCCTAGGAGGCATCTGAAGCAAAGCTTGAGGATTTAAGAAGTGAAGCTTGACAAAGTTTCTTCTCTCCTATAAATTAGAAAATAGAAGTTATGTCTTTCAAAGCATTACAGCTTATTAAATAACTGAATACGCACTTTGTTTCTACCCAGTGTCCCTCCTCTGACGAGGGACACTTTGTCTGCAAGGGATGTTTTAACTCTGAGGTCAGTAGGGATTTTCATTGGGTTGACTGCATTGAATCCAAAGGTCTGATTAAATTGAGTAAGTCCACTGAGAAATAGGCATAGTGCAATCCATGCTTAGAAATGTTCTCATTAAACAGAACTTCAGAAGCTTGCAAATGTTGCCAAATTTAATTTAACTCTGAATATTTTAGGAATGTTGCCAAAGTTGCAACTAAAAATCCCCGGGGGGGGGGGCGCGTTGTGGGGGGAGGAAGATGTCAAGGCTGTTGGTTTGTGGAAGTATTTTTCAAAACATTACAGTCAATCTTTCTGTGAGTTTTGTGTGTCTCACTAAACAAACAGGAATGTTAGTAGCTGTGAATTAACTCATGAGGAGAAGGCTTTTTAGTGATGTGACCATGTTCATAGAGGGAGCAGCTTGTAACCTTGCACGGGCCCTGCTTTTGGGATTCCAGTCTTGCCGATTACCTCCATTTAGCTTAACTAGTTCAAATACTTAATAACTGAAATTCACAGACTCTTTTTCTTCAAGCACATTGACAGTCTAAAAGTTAGCTAACAGTATCTTCAGAAAGCTCTGTTGTGAAGCTGAATTTTGGTAACTGACACCAATAACATAACAGCATTAAATCATCGATATTTTTATAGTGGATAAGCTAGTCTGCTTGTAAATATGTTCAAGGATAGCATGGAGGTGGCAGAGAATTATGCTACTACTTTAACAGCTAATAAATCTTTATTTAAGCAGGGGACCTCTAAACTTTAATTAGGCATATGAAAGCAGAGATCATTCTGAAGGTAAAAATATGCCAGTTCTCACAAGAAAAGACATCTGCTTTGTGGAAAAACTTCAAGTTAAAATTTACTCTTCTGTTACTTTGTCAATAGAAAGGCTTTCTGGTAGAAGAGCAAATATCTAACTTAAAAAAAAAATGACAGAAGCAGACAGAAGGCATTCCTGGCACACCCTAGAGGGGGGAAAGAAAAGCTCATTTGTGAACTTTGTGTGCATCATCTGGCTAATTCACATAGACACCTCTCCCCTTTTCTCCTTTCCCCCTTCCTGGGTCATGTAGGGCTAGTCCAGGAACTATGGCGCATTTAGTAGTCCCCAAGATACAGAATTGGCGGTCACCTTGTAATTCGAGATTTTCAATGGAGTGCTTGCTCCCTCACGTCTCCCAACCTAGAAATGTCTCTTCCACTCACATCACAAAGTATGGCTACACTAAGGTAATACCCCTCCTCCCCAAATATTTAACTTATATATCTAAATCACTACTGGGCCTTGAAGTCTTTGCAGATTCCAAGTGCCTCAGTACCTAACACTGCTCCTCATAAACATGCAGAGACCACTGGGGCTGGTTGCATTCTGATTCCAGATTCTTTATCTCGAGTTTGTGTCTTCTCTTGATTTCCTTCTCGAGAGGGTTTCAGTCAGTATGGCGTAAGACGATGACCTTGGGAAAGAGAGTAACACGTTAACCATCATCCTTGTTACGCTTTTAGCAAATGTTCTCCTTCTCTAGTGTAGAATTTGGTAGGCATTGTGGAGGAAGGGATGTTAAGTCACAGCCTCTACTCGCATTGAATTCGATCTAGTTCGGGAGACGAGACACACATAGTTGAAGCATGTGGTAGCATCTCAGTTGTCCAAAGTACAGCCCAAGGCAATGTGCACGTATGCGCCACAGGACAGGGATAAATAACGTCGGGTTTCTCTGTGGGCCAAATCCAGTCATGGGGCCAACAAAGCTGTTTTTGTTGCTGTTTGTTTGCTTCTCACTTCTCAGGAGTCCTTCATCTAAGACCAGGATAATATATTTTAACAAAATTAGCTTCAGGAACGCAACCTTTGCTTGTAACTTGTGCTGCTTAGAGATGCGCAAATGAAGCCAAATGAACATCATGAAAACAGAAGTAGCTTATTCTAGGATGTTTTAATTTTTTCTGCTACCATTTGATACACCTTGTAGATGTTCTTCTGCTTGCATGGTATTTCCTCCAAGACACTTATTTTATGCTAAGAAGGTAACACTGGTGACTCACTTCAAATGTCAACAAGCATCATAAATAATGAATTCAGAATCAGGCTCATATTGCCCAATTAAACAGTTCTTTCATCTGATCAAATGCCATTCAGGCCTTTTTGTGCACTTTCCTTTATGCTACTTTAAAAGTCATCCTGGTATTGTTTTTAAAAAATAAGTAGAGTAGATACTCTTTTTTGAGAGAGACTTTAGATCTAGTCTTAAATGGCAACAGAATGCAATTTAATGCAAATAGAAGAAGTGATGATGTAAGGAGAAATGCATTTAAGTATCCTTTCCAAGATTCTGGAAGTAGGTAATCCTACACTAGGTGCCCATGGTGAGAGCTTAGAGATCTTGGGACTGCGTCTGAAAGGCAGTGTTCAGTGGACTAGTAATCAGGTACCTGGCTTGGCCCTGAGGTTAGGGGCTGACTGGGGGTGGGGGGTTGGGGGGTAGGGACTTAAGAAAGGTTCTCAACTCTCAAACCATGATATTTGAGATTTGGACCAGATGACCTCTGAACTTCCTCTCAGGTCTAAAATTCTATGAACTAGCCCAACGTCATCAAAAGGCTACTGTATAATTCTTAATACAAACTTGAGTCTTGTTTCTATTAACGTGAGAAACTGAAAATCTTGCTAGAATACAAATGTTTTTGATCTTCCCAGAACTTTCCATTGGCTGGAGTCTGCAGTAGGCTTTTAGCCTATTGGGAAATGACAGAGACTTATTGGGGACATTTGGGGGTTTCTGAATCATTGCATGAAGCAAAAAAAAAAAAAAAAAAACACTTTACAGAAAGTACAGAAAGTTTCTCTGCAGTGGACTCCTTGATGAAGAGGGAGACTTTGTGGTTTTGCTGCCAGTGACAATTGCCTTGTCAGTTCAGGAGTTTGTGGGATAGTCTTTACATTCAACATGTGTCTGTTTCGATCCAGTTTCCTCAAATGTGAAATGGGTACAATGCCTACTTCAGAGGGTTGTTCTGAAGACTGACAGTATAAAGTCATCTTGTATATCAGTTATATACTGAAAGGTAACCAACCATGCCACGCCATAGTGACTTGACACAACCACCATGTTATTCATGATTATGTGGGTTGGAAATTGGGCAGGGCTCAGAGGAGTCTGCTCATTTCTGCTCTATGTAGTGCTGGCCAGACCTAGAGTGGCTCAGTGCTTATCCATGTGGTCTCTCCCTCCATGTGGCTTTTATCCTCCAGGGTCTTTCTCTCCCCATTGTGACCTGTCTGTCCAGTTGGATAGGCTACAAATTTTAGTGTGTCAGGGGTATTCCAAGTGTGAAAGCGGTTCTGGATATGGAAGTCCCAGAAAGCCATTTCTGCTGTATTGTATTTGTCAAAGCAAGTCACAAGTCCAACCTAGATTCACGGGGTAGACTTGAATGATGGGAGGAATAGTGAAGTCTCTTTGCAATTAGCATGGACCCAGAGAGCCTTGATTTATTAGGGGCCATTTTAAACTATCAACCACATCACAGATAAAGTATGGCACATGAGAGGCACTTGGTGAATGGATAACATCTTCCATGTTGCAACTTTTATCAACATTTAACCTTATTAGGTAGGCAGCACATATTACAAATTTTTTTTAATGTTTATTTATTTTTGAGAGAGCGACAGAGGGTGAGCAGGGGAGGGGGAGGGGCAGAGAGAGAGGGAGACACAGAACTCAAAGCCGGCTCCAGGCTCCACGCTGTCAGCACAGAGCCTGATGTGGGGCTTGAACTCATGAACTGTGAGATCATGACCTGAGCCAAAGTTGGACACTTAACCCGCTGAGCCACCCAGGCACCCCAGGTAGGCAGCACATATTAACTCTCTGAGTTGAGGAAACTAAGAAGAAATGTTGTGTTAGTTGCCCAAATTTATAGTCAATAAGTGGCAATATTAGGACTTAAACAGAGTTTTCCTGCCTCCAAGTTCTCTGTTCTTTCTGTGAATTACTGCTGATAAATTGGAAAGAAAATGAAATGTGGAGAATGATCAGTGAAAATGCCATGGCTGGGAAGCCTTACAGGGCTTTGCTATTTTAGAAAACTGCATTTACTGTTTATGAGCCAAATGTTGGTTGAAAACAATGAAAGAAGAATATTTTCTTGACTACATTTCTTAGATATCTTTCTCTAAAATTTAATCACATCTGGGGCAACTTTGCTACTGAGCTCCAGACTCATATTTATTAGCAAATGATTTCTTGGAGATATGTCCAGAATTTCACATAGTTTCAGCTTCGGCTAAGAAATCTACAGAGAAAACAATAAAGGTACTGGAGTTGAGTCAGGCATGATCTGACAAGTATGCCTATCATGATCTTCTGAATTCAATCCTTTAAATTTGTTATGAAGACTATGACTATTTTCAGCAAATATGCAGAATAAAGAAAAGGAAAAAATATTGATGGTTTAAAAAATACAGAATACTCATTATAGTACAAGTCATTATATCATGTTTATATAATATTTAACATCAGTATATGAAATTCTTTATATAAAAATGTCACACAAAGATTTTTATTCTTTGCATTATTATTGTTATTATTGTCATTATTTTGATGGAGTCCCCTGTTGAACTCTGAATTCTATTTGAACCTGAAACGGTAATCAAAATGTGGGCTATTTGATAATCCCCATGAATATGACTGAAAAGTTTTCATGAAAGCCCCGTAGACTGAACCCATTGAATTTAGAATAGTTCTCATTCTGGTAGAAAGAAGCAGATGTCCCAAACCAAACACACTTGGTTTAATATACTTTTACATTGGCTTTAATGGACAGATGTTTTGACTATGACATGGCAAGACAAGGATTTGAAATGGTGGATTGGAAAGATTTTGTTCATAAAAGTAATTGCTCTTACATTACAAAGTGCAGGATTTACATGTGGAAAATGTCAGCCTGTTGCAGCATCTCATGATGGATCGTGTTACCACAAGCCATGGAATTCACTAGAAATAACCAACTTACTTCTGAGGGGCCCTTTTAATAGGCATCACATACAGAATGGCAGGAAGGGGGAGCCTCACATCTAGAGTCATTCTAGTTATGTAGTTGATCCTTGGTTATACACTTGCAGGATTATCTGTGACTTTTTTTCCCCCAACAGAATGTGGCTTCTGTCTATATTATTTTACAAGCTAAAAGCAATTTTTACATGCCCAGCAGTATTTAAAGAGCTTTACAAGTATAAAGAATATATTTTATCCTCATAAGAACTCCTAAGAATAGGTGAGAAAATAATGTATAGAGAAGCTATATGACTCACTCAAGGTCATACTGCTAGTAAGTGACAGAAACAATATCTTAGTAGTTTCAGAGTCCAATGCTCTTAACTCAGAGTCTGCTCTCTCTCTCTCTCTTTTTTAATTCTTCATCAAGTGGATGGTAGGAGCTGTATCTAATTATTTGTGTGGTTTAGGAAATTTTTAGGTAAGAATGTTTTAGAGAAGTGAAATTATTGCCCCAGAACTTATCCCGAAGTTAGTTCACAAGTAATTTTATTCCTGAATTTGGAAGTCAAAGGGTCCTCCATCCCATTAAATAGTCACAAAGACCTAACACTGATTCCATGCACTTTATGCCTGAGGCTCTGCTTCCTAAATGCTTATTTTGACATATAAGATGAGAGATAAAGGGACAGAAAATTTAGAAAATATAAACCTATTTGTCCTAGTACAGAACCCAAGAAAAAATGTCATGATAATGGCTCTGCATTATTAGCAAAAGATTAACTAATGTTCACTACCCTTTATTTAGATGGCAGGGAAATAGACAATATATGTTAAAAAGTCTGTCCTCAAAAATGCTCAAAAGTTTTAGACTTTGGTTGCTCTGCAGGCTAAGCTTGTATAATGAGAGATCATATTTGTGGAAACCCTGTTCCCAGCAGTGCCACATAACTAAGTAAAAGACGCATCGTTGTGGAAAGAACACTGGGTGAGTTGGAGACACTCTCCCACTAGCTTGCTGATAAATGATCTGGGCAGGTCATTTATCCTCTCTGTGCCTCAGACTGCTTATATGCCTCCCTCAAAGAGTTATTGTAAGGATGAAATGAAATAATGTATGTGAAAGTGCCTAGTATGTAGTGTGTTCTCAATAAATATTTGTTAAAGAAAAAAGTAACATTGCATTCCAACGTCAAAGATGAATTATTTTTGAATTATGCCTTGGATATTGTTTGTGCAATAATATACATGTGGAAATATGGATAAAAGGAACAGAAGTGATTGTCTTGGGATTCTTCAATAATTACACTACCTTCCTTTTGATTTCTCCAACTTTTTTTTTCTTTTTTTGTCTTTTACCTGCTTTGAAGAATAGGACTATTCAAAGACAGAATCCTTCTCTTTGATAAAACCCAGATGCATAGGGCAAAATGCATTTCCCACAGAAATTCAGTTAGGGACCATAGGGTCCAGGAACTCTTCTCTTGGAATTCTGCCACCCATCCATTGTGTTCTCACTTGGCAAGAGGGGATGGAGAGTGGATTGTGACTCAGAAAATGACTAAGAAAGAGTCGAGCAGGTCATCAGCCTCTTCCAAACACAACCCCAGGCCCCAAGCATGACAACCAACGTAAAAACCTAACTGTATTTGTTGTGTAAAACAATTAACATGATAGGGGGGTGGAGACAAAGGGTAGAGAGGATTCAGGTTATCAAATGACCTGGAATTTTTAAAAAGTATTTATTTACTTTTGAGAGAGAGAGAGAGAGAAAATGAGCAAGGGAGGGGCAGAGAGATAAGGAGAGAGAGACAGAATCCAAAGCAGGCTCCACGCTCAGCAGGGAGCCCGATGGGGGGTTCGATTTCAGATCTCACGACCCACCATGAAATCATGACCTGAGCGGAAATGGAGTCAGATGCTTAACTGCCTTAGCCACCGGGGCACCCCAAAGTGATCTGGAATTTGTTTTTCATATAAAAATGCGTATGTCTCCCCTCCTCAACCAAAATTTTAGATACTGCTCTAAAGTAGGAGGTGGGGGTATGAATATTTGCTCATACCTTTCCAGGAGATTCTGATACGCACCCCTAGTCCCCCAACTGTGAGAACTACTAGTCTAGTATATTAATTACATCTGTCTGCAGTTTGACTCACCCCATGGCCAATATCCTCAGGACCATAATGACCTAAAGCTGATTACCAACCGCCCCCTTTAGGCAGAGCTGACACCCTCAACATTCCCCTCATGAAATGGCATGTATCTTTTACACTAGGCCTACTTAGTCATTTTTGTAATCTGCTTGGCCTTTATTGACCTTCAGACATGTGCAAGAAGGGACCCTGTCCTAGTGCTATTCTTTAGTGAGCTCCATCTAAGCTCTCTTTCAGCCATGCCTCTCCCCATTGGATGAGGAGTCCTTGGGACAAATGGGCTTATCTTGTCAGACACCCACTCTTCCTTTTTGTTTGTGTTTTTCTAACTTAAATATGCTTAGGAAAAACCTGGGCATCTTGCTAACATACAGATTCTAATTCAGTAGTCCTAGAGTGGGTCTGAGATGCTGCATCCCTAATTATCTCGTGTTGCTGTGAGTCACAAGGGTCTGCCCCACATACCCAGGCTCCTGGTATTCCTTGAGCAAATGATGTCAAGCCTGTATGGCCTCTTTCCTGGGTCTTGAAGACAGGTTCTGTGGCCAGCGTGGTATCCAAGGCCTGAGAGGTGGTCAAGGGCGTGCTTAGGGTAGGGGCCTGTGAACACAGTTTAGAAGGGTGAAGACCTTGAAGTGCAGAAAAGAGCCAGAGGTCAGAAAAGAAAAGGGCAATCACAGGCTTTATGCTGAGATTGGGATTATGGACCATGAGCCAACTCTCCCCATATTACCATATTCTAACACAGAATTCCAAGCAGTCCAAGAATTCTGAATTCAATGTTAGCTTCCGAGGTTGTTAATTAATGTAGGAAAAGAGAACACATTTTACTTTAACCGTGTGTTACCTTGACTGTATATACTTTTCAGCATAAAAACGTGCAGCATGAGGACCTCCATTTGTATTCCTGCTGTAGGCCCCCAAATTGTTAGAAGTGAGCCAGTCAGTAGGCAGCCATATTTGTAACCACCTTTTTCCCCTCACCTAGATCATTCTGAGCATAAACATTACATGACAAAAGGATCAACGGAAATTATTACTTTTGACTTGGACATTTCTTTGGCAGCTGCATGCATTTCTTTCCAATGTCACTTGAATCTCTTTCACTGGCCACACATGTCTCTTTCATAAGCAACTTTAATATGTATATTGGACTATGCAGTACTGAACTCTCTGGGGTGTGAAGGAGTCACAGTTTCTTTTGGTTAGCAGTGTTTGCAAATGTGACTCCAGTTTTAGGACAATGAAACCCACCCAGTTCAAAACAGAAGGCTGGCTTGCAATACTCTTTCTTTTTTTTCTTTTCGTCTTTTCTTTTCTTTTCTTTTCTTTTCTTTTCTTGCCTTGCCTTGCCTTGCCTTGCCTTGCCTTTTCTTTTCTTTTCTTTTCTTTTCTTTTCTTTTCTTTTCTTTTCTTTTCTTTTCTTTTCTTT